>NC_045439.1:13320280-13355258 GCF_002776525.5 Piliocolobus tephrosceles | reverse complement strand
AAAAAAAAAAAAAAAAAAAAAAAAAACTAGCCGGGCGACGTGGCAGCGCCTGTAGTCCCAGCTACCCAGGAGGCTGAGGCAGAAGAATGGTGTGAACCCGGGAGGCGGAGCTTGCAGTGAGCTGAGATCCGGCCACAGCACTCCAGCCTGGGTGACAGAGCGAGACTCCGTCTCAAAAAAAAGAAAATAATAATAATAATAATAACAAGAAACTCACGAGCCCAAGACCCTGAGAGGTGCGTGACCCAGCACACTGTGGGCAAGAGCTGCTCTGTGGGAAGACAACTGCCCTGAAGCTCCCCTAAGACTGACCCTGGGGCTCCAGGAGACTGTGGTGCTCACTGCTGTATCAATCCCCAGAACCCAGCAGTGCCCAGCATGCAGCAGGCACTCAGTAAGTATGTGGCACGGGAGTGCATAAAGGAATGAATGGGGTGTTTTTTAAAAAGAAGATGTCACGGCCCACCCCAGATTCGTTCCAGGGGAGGGGGAGGCCTGGGAACCTGCACTAGGACAAGCACCCCAAGGTGGAGACCGGATGTTTCCTCACCTCTGCAGCCCAGCTCTCGACTGTTGGATGGAAACAGGGTGTGAGGCAGAAATGAAAGTGAAACTGCCACAGAAGCGTTTTCTCTGCACCCACCTACCATGCCCTGCCCTGCCCAGGAAGCAGCAAGCTGACCACTGGAAGATCCCCCAGAAAAAGACGGGTGGCAGCTCCCAGCAGAGATGTGTCAGACGCCCCAGGCCCTGCCATGGGCGGGTAGGAGGGCAGGTGAGGTGGCCTCTTGGGTGGAGGGGGAATCCTGTCATTTGGCCCTAGGGCAGGTGCACTACACCCGCTTTACAGTTGGGAGGGCAGAGGCTCAGGGCAAGTCTCATGCTCCAACTTCACTGCCATCTCCACCATGCACTATCCCTCTGGGCCCAACAACCGCACACAAAGGATGCTCAGGAAAAAAAACCCCTCGAGGCCGGGCGTGGTGGCTCACACTTGTAATCCCAGCATTTTGTGAGGCCAAGTTGAGTAGATTACCTGAGGTCAGGAGTTCGAGACTAGCCTGGCATGGTAAAACCTAGCCTGACGTGGTGAAACCTCGTCTTCACTAAAAATATAAAAATTTGCTGGGTGTGATGGTGGATGCCTGTAATCCCAGCTACTGGGGAGGCTGAGGGGGAGGCTGAGGGGAAGGCTGCAGTGAACCAAGATCACACCATTGCACTCTGCCCTGGGTGACAATAGTGAAACTCCATCTCAAAAAAAAAAAAAGAAAGAAAAGAAAAGAACCCCTTGATTTTCCTGACACTGGATACCACACCGATCGACGGCGGTTGGATGCTGTGCTGAAGACAAAGGCGACCTGGTGGGGTGGAAACAGCATGGTTTCAGGAGTCACCCATCCCTGAGGGTGAATCCAAGCTGTGCCACTCACAGCTGAGTGACCAAGCACCTCGCCTCTCCCTGAGTCTCAGGGTTCTCATCTGGCAAATGAAGACCCCTCACCCATCCCAGAGGGTAGTTACCCCATCTGCAATAGTGCCTGACCCCCATGGTAGGTTCTCAGGATCCTCTGAGATCTGGCATGAGCCATGAATGGACAAGGGGTCAGAGGGGAAGCAACACAGCCCCGGTAAAGCACAGCAGGCCACCTAAACAAGCCCAGAGTCCCAGTTTCTGGCTTGGGCTCCAAAAGCACCCAGAGTGACCCTAGGCCAATGAGAATGATTGCTAAGGAGTCCATGGGTTTGCAACATAAACTGCCGAGGAATACACCACAAGTGTCTATCTGGCCAGGTCAGTCCCAGGAATGTCTCCTGTGCAAAACTAGCTCCTTTCTATACATTCCGGGAGAACCAGCAGCCACAGGCAAGAAATTTGAAAAGGCTTCTTTTGAGAAGGAATTTCGCAAAAGGTAGCAACGGCAGGGAGAACTGGGCTGGGCTGACGACCTGGCGCCCCTGCCATGTTTCCCTCCTGCATGAGGGGGCTCCAATGAGGCCTCAGGTGAACGCTGCTAGACTGGAGATTCCCACGGTGAGCTCAGGGTACAGAGACCCAGAAGCCAGCATGGGAACCTCTGGCTCCAGCACACCTCCTGGAGGGGCCCTGCCCCTGGGAAGTCTGAAGACACTGCCTCAGCCTTGGTTAACTCGGTGCTTCCCCACGCCTGACAGTTTTGGGTTATGGTCTAGTGAGGCACTTTATGAAATGACAGTGAGTAGTTTCTTGTAAGAATCATCAGGGTACCTCACAAGGAGCTCCCCAGCCCCTTTCCCAGGGGAATCTCCATCTCACAGGGAAGGTAGACTTCAGTGTACTTCTCCCCAGTGCCTCTGGTGTTTTTTTTTTTTTTTTTTTGGAGACGGAGTCTTGCTCTGTCACCCAGGCTGGAGTGCAGTGATGCAATCTTTGCTCACCGCAACCTCCACCTTCTGAGTTCAAGCGATTCTCCCACCTCAGCCTCCCAAGTAGTAGCTGGGATTACAGGCACCCACCATGACACCCAGCTAATTTTTGTGGGGTTTTTTTTTTTTCTTTTTTTTGAGACAGAGTTTCACTCATGTCGCCCAGGCTGGAGTACAGTGGCGCGATCTCAGCTCACTGCAACATCCACCTCCCGGTTTCAAGCGATTCTCCTGCCTCAGCCTCCTGAGCAGCTGGGATTACAGGTGCTGTCACCATACCCAGCTGATTTTTTTGTATTTTTAGTAGAGACGGGGTTTCGCCATGTTGGCCAAGCTGGTCTTGAACTCCTGACTTCAGGTGATCCGCCCGCATCAGAATGCCAAAGTGCTGGGATTATAGGAGTGAGCTACCATGCCCAGCCCCTGGTGCCTCTTTTGTTGGGCAAGTTTGGCAAACAAGTAACTTGGAGGAAGATTTGATGACTGCCAAAGAGCACACACTTCAGGCGCGGCTTCCCTCTGCTCCCTTGGGCACCTGAGGCCTAACCTGATCCTTGAGAAAGGTCAGCTGACCCACCCATCACCTCTCCACCCACCACCACCCCATCCGCCAGCACCCCACAGCCCAGAGCGGCTCATTTCCTGAACACAAAGGCTGGACTGAGCCAGACCAAAGGGGAGCATTTTTGTCTTCCTATCCCTGGCCCCAAGGGCATAACTGCAGCCTCCCTCGGATGGGAGGAAGGTCAAACGGTCAGGAAACAAGGCTCTAGAAGGACACCCTGACACCTCCTTGAACCACCCTGTCTTAAGTGGAAACCGGCCTCAGTTCTGCCCAGAGCTGCCTGCCCTCCAGTCCACATGGAACCCAGGACTCATGGCAGAGGCAGGCCAGAGTGTGTGGCCTCTACACAGTGGACACCATCCACCTTGTGAGTCCTTTAGCTCCTGGAGAGAGCTCTAGGCCCCTTTCGCTGAACATCGCCTCCTCAGAGAGGCCTTCTCTGACCACAGAGTGCTAAAGTAGCTACAGTCACTGCGCCATGGTTCTCTCCTGTTTTCAGGTTTCCTGGCTCTACTCACACCTTGCAGATTTCCAGTGCATCTGAGAGCTGGTTTGCCTTCACCTCCCGCAGGTGTATATGCCGGCAAAGACTGGCACCCAGCACAGGCCTGGCCAGGGCAGATGCTCAGGACTTGGCCACGAGCCCCTCCGGAACCTGGGACTTACCACCTAACTCCCTCCCCGTCTCCCCCACCCCTGGGGGCTCCTTCCTGACCCAGAGCACTCCAGAGTCACAAGTGGCTTTGGCTGAGCCATAGGGACATGAAAAAGGTTTCCAAAAACCACCAGGCAGTTATTAATCCACTACCATACTTTTTTTTTTTTCTTTTTTGAGACAGAGTCCAGCTGTGTCGCCCAGGCTGGAGTGCAATGGTGCAATCTTGGCTCACTGCAATCTCCACCTCCCAAGCTCAAGCAATTCTCCTGCCTCAGCCTCCCAAGTAGCTGGGATAACAAGCACCTGCCACCATGCCCTGCTAATTTTTTTTATTTTTAGTAGAGATGGGTATTCACCATGTTGCCCAGGCTGGTCTTGAACTCCTGACGTCAAATGATCTGCCCTCCTCGGCCTCCCAAAGTGCTGGGATTACAGGTATAAGCCATCACACCTGGCCACTAACAGATTCTTTTTTGAGCTCCTATGTGCACTGGTATAGGCACTGGGGTTTCAGCAGTAAATAAAGCTGCCAAAATCTCTACCTTCATGAAACCAACTACTTAAAAACAAGACAGACTTAAAATAAGCAGGACGACGAGCAAGTCAGAGAGAAAGAACAGGCCCAGTGGTGGGGGCCTAAGTATCAGTGAAGATTCTGATGGTGTGAGAGGAGAACGAAGACATCTCCCTGAAGCTGTCTGGGAGGATCTTTGGCCTGTGGGTCTCGATTTGCCCTCTGGGGCAGCTGAGTCTGCAGGTGGCCTCTGCCACAGGTGTGCCCTGGAACACCATGAGCAATTAACAGGGTGGGGCACCCAGCACTCAAGGGCCTGGAGGGGTAGGGGATGGGGAGGGGGGTCCGGAGTCCGGGGCTCCCTTGTGGGAGTGATTCTCAACACTCCACGGCTCCACGGGATCTCTGACATGAATCTCGGATCCACCCCACCGAACCCTAAAAGCAGTTGTGGGAGCACTCCCCGGGGCTATCTGGAGGATGCACCTACAGAAACCAGCCCATGAGGCTCTGCTGGGGAGATGCAGGCCACAAGGGCAGCTGCTTTCTGAGCAGGCTCGAAGCAGCACAACGAAGTCCCAGAAAGATTCAAACAGCCCCACAGGTATGGCCTGGCCACTCTAACACACACCATGGGCCGCAGCCGGTAGGTAGGGCCTGTTCACAAGGAGGCTTTGGCCAGTGGTGAACAGGGAGCACTCGGTTTGGAGTGAGGCAAGTTCCCCTCCCACATTTCCACTGTGTGACCATGGGCCAGCTCTCGGGAGTCCCACACCCTCTCCACAGCAAGGCCACACACACCCAGGCCGGCTCCCCAAGGGCTACCAGAGTGGGAGAGGCTGGGCTGGGCCCAATTCACGCAGGATGGGGAAGGTGTTTAAGACAGTGACTTTGCAAGGGAAAGAAGGAGGTGCACAGCTCTTGAATGCTTTGCTTTCTAAAATGAATGTTACTTTTTAAAAGGGAAGTGCCATAGCATTCTCTCAAAAGTAGCTTTCCAGCTGAATTCAAAATGAGTGGGAACTGAAACCCTATTTACATCCAACTGTTCAGGAACTGTGCTCTTGGGGCACTTGACTAAGTATTTACTGAATGTCCCAAACCTGCTAAACCATGTAGAACAAATAACCAGTAAAGGCAGGATGGTCCAGTGGTTAGAAACACTGGCGCCCAGCCCACCATGCAGGTGCACCCAGCTCTTCCAGGTGCCTGCAGTCAGCCCCCAACAACCTAAACTCCTCAATCTCACTATCTCACTAAGCAAAATACGAATCCAGAGGACCATCTCACCCACAGATTTGTCCCAGCGCCGAGCACAGGAGGGTGTGCAACGCAGGCTCTCCCATTCACTGTCACTGGGACTGACACAGTGAAATTTGTGAGCAGTTTCAGAACATGTATGAAAAAGCTGGGCATAGTGGCTCATGACTGTAATCTCAGCACTTTGGGAGGCTGAGGTGGGCAGATCAATTGAGGCCAAGAGTTCGGACCAACCTGGCCAAGACGGCGAAACCCAGTCTCTACTAAAAATACAAAAATTAGCCGGGCGTGGTGGTGCATGACTGTAGTTCCAGCTACTAGGGAAGCTGAGGCAGCAGAATCACTTGAACCTGGGAGGCAGAGGTTGCAGTGAGCCAAGATAGTGCCACTGCACTCCAGCCTGGGCGACTGAGGGAGACTCTGTCTCACACACACACACACAAAGTATTAAAAAGTAAAATGCCTGTGCCCTCTGACCCAGCCCTCCTCATCAAGCAATGTACACCCAGGCAAGGGGACAGGGTATTGTCGTGCTGCCCATACCAGCAGAAACCAACACCAGGGGAAGACACATGTTCCATCCTTTTAAGAACTGGACCACACAGCTGTTTTTAAAAAAGGGGCAATAATACAAAACTGTCTCCAAATGAAGCAGTGATGTGGAGTTTCTCCAAGACACACAGTCCCATGCAATGAGCAAGAGCACAACAGTAGATACATATGGAGAGACCCACACCTGCATGCGCCCCTGTGTATGCATAAACACCTATAGAGACAGACTGCCCCAGGGAACTAGAACGCAGGAACGAGAAGCAAACGGGGCTGACATTTCATTGTATACTCTGTGTCTTCTGAATTTGTTTTGATATGTGAATGTCTTAAATATTCAAAAAGATACAGAAAACAATAAATGATAGCTAGTAATAGTAACAAGATTACTAGTGGAGACTTGGCATTTTCAGGAAACCCCCAGAACAAACTCTTCTCAATCTCCAAACTTGAAAATACACAAGTAGCAGCTCAACGTAAATTTCTCAGCTTCCGCATCCATAAAGTAGGTGGGGACAGCACCTCCACCTCCTGGGGGGCTGTAAGATTCAGGTGGGCCATGTGCTAAAGGAGAACAGAACCCTGCTATGATGCTGAAAGGCCACCAGGAAAGCCAGGCTCCCCTCCTTAGCTGTGCCCACTGAACAGTTTCAAATCCACAAACCCCACATCCCTGCAAGATGATCAGTTCAGCCATCATGGCCTTCAGGGTGACTTGCAAACTGCCAAAACCAAGAACACTAAATCTACAAAGGCCAAAGGTCCCTGAATAGAGAGGCGTCCGTGGGCAGAGACCCACTCGCTCACTCCACAGGGATGATGACAGCAGCAGCTGCCGCCACTGACAGAGCTCCAGGCACTATCCTGAACCCTTTAGCCAATTCCCTCATTTGATGCTTGCAACCCTAAGCTAAATTATTACCCTCACAGATGAGAAAAGTGAGGCACAGACGGGTAGGGAATGTGTCAAGGGTCACGGGGCACGTGGGCAGTCAGCCATGGAGCCAGGCCTAAAACGGAGGCAGTCCCTTCGATAGACAACCCATGTACACACGGACGCTTTCTCCCACGTGAAGTTCTGTTTGCTCCCCAGGAGGCTGGTAGAAAGTGTTCATTTGCAAGGCTGGGTTTTGAATACTCCCTATGCACTGCTGCAAAGAAAACCTCAGCCAGCACCTCCTCCCACCTCTGCACCCCAGAAATGGTGGTAAATCCAGACATTAAAACAAACAAAAAAATACCCACCCACAGACCAGCATCACTTAATCCTGGAAAAGATCCTCCTTCCTCCCCCCAGAGAATCTCCCGAAAGAATTCCAGACCAGAATGCTAAGCCATCCCTGCAGAAAAGGGCCTTGGAGATGGCCCTATTTTAAAGGAACAAATGTAGGGCTCAAGGGGAAGGGACAGGCCCGGTGGCATGCTACACTCTCACTGGCACGCCTCCCAAGCCAGTTTACTGTTGACACCAAACTCCCAGCCCCGTGAGAGCAGGGGCGGACCTGGGCTACCTACCGAGGGTGCTCATAAACGTTAGCATTAATGAATTCCTCAGTCCCTTCTAAGGTATTGGGACAAATGGGTCCCTGGTGGGAAACCAAGGTCTGAGATTGCTCCAGAAACACGTTTCTTACAAGCCGAGTCAGCCCAGCTGGCCTCCAAGTCTCTGGAGGATGAGAAACTCACAGATATTCTTGTGCTTCTGGAGCCTCTTGGAAGCCCCAGCCTAACCTGGGCAAATAAACAAGGAAGCCACATTCTCAGCACAAAGGCCTCAGGAGTGGACGCGAGAAAGCCCTCTAACTGGCTGTGCAGGTCCCGTATACTCCCAGGGCCTGTGTTTCCTCATCCCTCATCCCTCATTCCTCATCCCTCCATCACTCATCCCTCCATCCCTGGGCTGCTGGAAGGATTAAATGAGATGAGGTCCCTGGAAGCACTTCATTAAAAATCAGCAATTATTACAGTAAAGACAGATGAGGTTCACCCAAATTTTATACGGAAAGCTTCACCAAGTCATGTGCCTCTTCCGCCCCCACCTCCTGCAGCGTAGGTTCAGCCACAGAAAGAATGGAACAGAGAGGAAGAGCTGGAGGAGAGGAGGAGGCACAGAAAACACGAGCTGGGGAAACTGGGGCCAGCCAGCATTCCCCAGTGAGGCACTGTAGAGAACTACAAAATTAAAAATTAAATTAATATCACCCAGTATTGCCAACTAACAGCTTTAATTTCTTCACTCCCCCTCTGAAGCCCCTTCTGAGCATCTAGAAAAAGCGGGAGGCCAAGGCAGGTGGACCACCTGAGGTCAGGAGTTCGAGATCAGCCTGGCCAACATGGTAAAACTCCACCTCTACTAAAAATACAAAAATTAGCCAGGCATGGTGGCAGGCGCCGGTAATCCCAGCTACTCAGGAGGCTGAGGCAGAAGAATTGCTTGAACCTGGGAGGTGTAGGTTGCAATGAGCTGAGATTGCGCCCCTGCACTCCAGGCTGGGTGACAAAGCGAGATTCCGCCTCAAAAAAAAAAAAAAAGCCACAAAGAGGGGGTGGTGTGGGAGACCTACAGGGTTGCTCCCAGGCTAGGGAAGGCAGGTGGGAGGGGTACAAGAGAACACAACCAGAGCCGTGTCCACATAGAAAGGGGAAGAAACAGGATGGCAACAGGAACAAACAGTACCACTGACAAACAAGCAGATTCAAAGGCCCATCTGCTGGCTAGCAGAGCCCCATCCTATCAGAGTGTACATCTGAAAAGGTTGGCCCTGTCCCTACCTACGGCAGGTGGGACACTTCCCATGAAGTGGCTCTAACCACCCACTGTTGCCATCAACGTGCCCTACCCCCCAAACCCTTACACCAGGACAAGGGTTACACTCGCAGAGGGGCTCAGCCTTGTAAGGAATGTGTCCTGGGGGCTAAATAGCAGCCACCAGACCCCTGGAAAGATAATGCAGGGGACTGCCTTATTGTCGGAGATGCCCAATAAGAAAGGCAAGTCTCAAGGTAGCCAGGTTGGACCCATTCTAGAAGTTAAAGGAAAAGAGCAAGAGTCCGGAACCTGCCCCCTCTCTTGACGGGTTTCCCCACCTGTAAGACAAAGGGGCTGGATGAGATGATGGCCAACATCTCTTCCTGCTCTGAGATCAGATTTTTACAAGGCCAGACATTCAGCTAAACAACCCACACCGGGCCAGACCACTTGGGTCATTCTTTGCCCAAACATTCAGAGCAGGGCCATTTTCTTTTTCTTTTTTTCTTTTTTCTTTTTTTTTTTTTTTTTGAGATGGAGTCTTGCTCTGTCACCCAGGCTGAAGTGCAGTAGCGCGATCTCGACTTACGGCAACCTCCACCTCCCAGGTTCAAGTGATTCTCCTGCCTCAGCCTCCTGAGTAGCTGGGACTACAAGCGCCCACCACCATGCCCAGCTAATTTTTGTATTTTTAGTAGAGACGGGGTTTCACCATATTAGCCAGATGGTCTCAATCTCCTGACCTCGTGATCCACCCACTTGGCCTCCCAAAGTGCTGGGATTACAGACAGGAGACACTGTACCCAGTCCAGAGCAGGGCCATTTTCAAATACCTTTGGACTTTTTCATTAGGGAATTCATAGACAATTCATCACCGGTCAATACAGAAGCCCTGCGCCCCCAGATTCTGAATGTGGAAAACATGATTATGTCATTTGCACTGTCTCTCAGCCACTAAAGTCTCATCGGCCCTCACACCAAACAAAACAACCTCTTGGGGCTCCCTGGTCACTGGCTCAACAGTTGCAGCATTTTGCAGCCAGTATAGAAATGTGGCCACCAGGGGGCACTGCCCTGAAAGTAAAGAAGAAACGGAAAAACTCTTTTTGGTGTTTTCTTTTCCTTCTTAGGCTTAAGTGATAAAATATCTAAAGCTTCCCTAGTGAAAACACAAAGTGAGCTTCCTCGGGTTCTAGAATGAGCCTGATGCCTTCTGCCTTCTTTGAAGCCAATATTTTGGCTAAAGGAAGGGAACTAAACTTTGAAGACAACAACCCTTTCAGAAAAATTAATGCTCTACCCCCCAGAATGTTGATACCATAGCCTACCCTGAACCTCCCACCCCTTTAAAGGAAGAATGTCTACAAGGACAAGCCAATCTGCAGGTCCAGCACAAGGACCTAGTTGTGAGTCTTGGCGAGGAATATTTTGCTAGAGCCTCCTAATTACCAAGTAAAACAAGCCAACCCAATGACAAGCCTCAAGCTTGAGTTGCAGACACAAGATGACACAAATACAGACAGCAGTACAAAGGGTGCGAGGTATTCACTGGGATTTCCCAAGTCTTATATGACTGCAGGGGGAGCTCCAGGGCCTCACATCAGAACTGGACTTGGAGAACATGCCAAAGAGGCTTCTCCAAATTTCTTCAGTGTTTTAGAATGCCCTTCCCACAAGAGAGTGTACCCGCCGTCCAATGTTCAAGTACCCTTTTGTAATGTTCCAAGGGTCCTAAGACTCATTTTCAAAGCTCTGGCTTTGAGCTCCTCCTGATTTCTTCATGAATTGCTGGGACCACTCTGCATGCCCTATCGATCATGAAGAGGGAACCGGCCTGGGAGAAGGCAGCCAACTCCATTCCCAGACCAAGGGATAAAGAACCAGGCACTATCTTATACAAGCTGCGCGCCTCTGGCTGCAGGCAGAGCGCTTGCCGGGCTTGCAAGGGGTAAAGGAGCAGCAGGCCCTTGGGACAGGCATCAGGTACACAGAGGTGCTGCCAGGCCCACCTGCGCATGCCAGCTCAGACCAGCCACTCGCCCCAGGAGCACCAGGGGATACGGAAACCCAACTGTTCAATTCTCCAAGATGTGTGGGGCCCCCACAGGGACAAAAATGCAAGTAGAGCCCATTTTCAAAAATCAATCTAACCAGCTGCATCACAAAAGGTTTCCACCTGGAGTTTGCAAAAGGCTTTCAGAGCTGGATTCTCTTAGGCTTGCACTGAGAAAAGGACTTAACTGCTTCTCCGAGGCAAAGCCACAGTTGTGGAGCAAGGGAAGGCCTACCTGACCCAAGACTTATTTATTAAGAACGTAATTTATTAAGAACGTGATCTGTTAAACACCGGAGACTCCGCCAAGGAGCACCAGCATGGTGGGAGCAGGGGCACACAGCCCAGATGGCAAAAGGCCACTCCACACTACGGGCATTTACCCAGCACCTTCTACGCACCAGCCACTCCCTAACTGCGGGACCCCAAGCGAGGTACCCCGCTTCTCTGCCGATCGGTCCACCTTCTCAGACACGTGGCCCAGAATCACCACCCTGGCCAATTTGCAGGGCTGCTGAGAGGCTCTAATGAGACAGCAAATCACCACATACATGCCAAGAATTGCTACTCGCTTCAACTGGGCTTAACCTCATGATATGCAATGACAGCCTCAAGAGCCGAGCACACGCGGGGCACATAGTAGGTGGTCCACAAACGTGGGTGCCCTTTCTTCACGAAAGGGAAGGGGGTGAAGGAAGAAAAACACTCCGGTCCAAAAGTACCCTCAAGCCCCTAGCCCACAGCGTGGATGCCCCGATTTCCCAGGTCCCTCCGCAATCCTCAGCAGCACTCCCACCGCGCCTTGGGCTGCTGGGGGCCTCCCCGGCCGGGTCACTGTGCACCTGAGCGCCCCGGTCCGTGCCACCTCGCCCGCACCGGCCACCGCTTCCCTGGAACGCGGCCGGCGGCCGCCACCGCCACCTGGCTGCTTGGACTCAGTCTCCCCGCGCGTCACTTCTTCCCGTTTGGCTCCGACCTCCCAAAACAACCGCTGAGGCTGCACCGGACTCGGGCCGGGGGTCCCCGGGCACCGGCGCCGCGTCCCTCCTTACCTGCACAGCTCGGCGAAGGCCTGGAAATTGAGCTTCTTGATTTTCTTCTCGCTCAGCCAGTAGCCAACTCTCTTCCCTTTCAGAAAGGTCTGCATCTTCCTCCTCGGGCGGGGAGCCTGGGTCCGGAGGAAATCGCCCACAGGCCGATTCTGGCGGCCAGCGCGCGCCGCGAGCGAGTGGGCACCTCCTCCCGGCGGCGGGGACGCGGAACGGGGATCGGAGCTGGGGCGCGCAGTCCTGCCGCGCGGGGCGGGGCGGGGCGCGGCGGGCGGCCGGGAGGAGGGAGCGGCGCTCAGCGCGGAAGGCCACTGGCTGGGCCAAGCTGCCACCGCCCACGCCCCCGCCGCCCGCGGGCTCGCCCTCCCGCCCACCGGCTCGCGAGCGCCGCGCCGCCCGGCCTGCCGGCTGGGGCAGGGCTGAGCCTGAGCCGGTGCTGGGGCCAGGGCCCGCAGGAGGGGAAGCCGGGCCTCCACAGACACCGCCCCCGCCCTGCCCGCCCTCCCGCCGCGCCGGCCCGAGCCACGCGCCCTCCGGCGGCGGCAGAAGCGCGGCCTCCGAGCCCTTCCTCCCTCTTCCTCCCGCCCGGGTCCCCGCCCTCGGACGTTGCGAGCGGGGCCGTATTCCCCGGGCGCGCTCGGACCCCGGCGGGGCGCACGCGGCCACCCGGCCCGGCCCGCGGTCCTCACCCGCCGCCGCCACTTCCTCCTCGGCCTAGTCCCCGCGCGCTGTCCTCTGAGAAGGGCGGCGGCGAGCGCCCGCGCACTCGCCGCCCCTGCCCGCCGCCGCCCAGCGCTGGCCCGGCCGCCCCGCTTGAGCCCGCGGCGGCAAGGAAGCCGCGGGGCGGCCGCCAGGGGGCAGCGCCGCCCGCCGCCTCTTAAAGGCGCCGCGCCGGCCCTCGCGGCTGCCCGGCGCCTGTTTGTGTCCCTGGGTGCAGGGCGCGGGGCTTCCTGGGGGCGGCCGTGGCCGGGCGGTCTTCGGGGAGGGAGGCGCGGTGTGGGCGTGTTCTGCCTGGCCTTTGGGGGCGACCGAGCCTCTGAGTTTCGGAGGCGTCTCTGTACCCCCAGCAGGGTTCAGCGCCCCCAACGCAACCCATTGCAACTGCGCCCGGACGGAGACCTTCCAGGAATTCGCCCCTTCCCTCGAGGAAGCGGACCCCGGCCCAGGATGGGGTCCCCGGGGAGGGGGTGAACAAATACCTAGGGGCCCTCGTAGGCGTAGGACGTGACCACAGCTCTCACTCTGTGTCCCCTTCACGGAGTGGGGAAGGGGCGGGGACTGGAGGCGACAGCGACAACAGCGGCCGTCCCCGGAGACCCCTTCCTCATGGGTGCGGGTAAGCGTCGGCGCCGGGGAGTCACTAAACCCCGCCTACCCTGCCCTTCCCTGCGGGGCAGCCAAAGAGCTTTCCTGCCTCAAAGGTCTCTGGGTTTGGGAAGGAGAAATGGACTTCTCTCCCCAGGCCCAGGCAGGAAAAATGGATTCCCGTGGAGGGAAGGCTCAGGAAAGTTTGAGAGGAGACGTTGAAGCTGGCCTTGGAAATCAAGGAGATTTTGATGGAGCTGGGAAGGGGGAAGAGCTTGAATTGAGGCTGGGAGACAGGAAAGAGCCAAGTTGCCAGAGGGTGACAAAGACTCCCTTTGACCACACTTGAGTCAGGTTCCTCCGAGACCTGTTTCTGACCAGGCCGCGACCTTGAGCTCTGTCCTTGGCCTTCCTAGTCCAGTTTTAGCAAGAATCCTGCCGTCAGGAATATCCCCACGCTTGGTATGTGGTCACCCTGGACGGCCTACATTAAGAAACTCCATCTCAAAAAAAACTAAAAGGAGACAAGCTTCTCTGTGCTGCCCAGGCTGGAGTGCAGTGATGCAGTCATAGCTCACTGCAGCCTCGAATTCCCCTGTTTAACTGATCCTCCCACCTCAGCCTCTCGAGCAGCTGGGACTACACTGTGTTGCCCAGGCAGGTCTCGAACTCCTGGGCTCAACCTGTCCTACCACCTCGGCCTCCCAAAGTGCTGGGATTGCAGGTGTGAGCCACCGCGCCTGGCTTCCTTGCCATCTTTAACGAGAATCTGATTAATTTTTTTCTTTAACAAGATAGAGAAAAAGGATGGGGTGGAAAAGGCCATGGGTGGGACACAGGACTCCTCCAGGGGGCCAGCTAGGGACGGGTACTGGCAAGGGTACTGTAGTTTCTTAAGCCATGGGAGCCTAGAAGGGAAGTGGTGACAGGTTCCAGGGTCAGCTCTGTGGCTTAGAATGCCTGGCTCCTGGGGGGGCATGGAAAGCTGGACAAAGGGAAGATCATGGCAAGGACCCCTAGGGCCGAGGCACAAAATGGATAAAAGAAGGCTAAGGGAGTAAAAACGAAGGGGATGGGGGCGGCAACAATAAACTTGACACTTGAAGTCAACAGTAGGGATTACAGGCATCAACTTTAAACGTCCTGCTGTTCGTAGGAACTGAAAGACCAGTTGAGGCTGGATGGTTCAGGAGGGTTCCTGGAATTCCCTCGCTCCTTTGGCAAACACATGAGAGCCCAGGGTGTGGCGCAGGAAAATGGACACAAGCCATTGATTAGAAACACGGGATGAGCCTGGGTGCGGTGGCTCATGCCTGTAATCACAGCACTTTGGGAGGCCGAGGCGGGCGGATCACCTGAGATCGGGAGTTTGAGGCCAGCCTGAACAACATAGAGAAACTCCATCTCTACTAAAAATACAAAATTAGGTGGGCATGGTGGCGCATGCCTGTAATCCCAGCTACTCGGGAGGCTGAAGCAGGAGAATCGCTTGAACCAGGGAGGCGGAGGTTGCAGTTAGCTGAGGTCGCACCATTGCACTCCAGCCTGGGCAACAAGGGCAAAACTCCATCTCAAAAAAAAAAAAAGGAAGAAAGAAATGCAGGGTGAGAGTTGAGAGGGAAATGGGAAGGAAGTTGGCAATCTCCCATTTTGCTACGTGACTGGGGACACTGTGGCATTGGATCTTGAAGGATGAGTAGGAGTTCAGTGGGGGAGGGAGGCAACATGCCAGGCAAAGGGGAAAACAGGTGCAAAGTTTCAGAGGGTGAAAAGGCAAGAACACCGTAAATAAGGGCACGATAAAATGGAGCTGGGCAGGAAGATGAGGCCTGAACAATGGACCAGGGGAACTTGGGAGAGACCCTGAAGACAGTGTGTGTGTGGTCACCTCTGAACAGCAGCTGGATGAAGTTCTTTTTTTTTTTATTTATTGTGTTTTGTTTTGTTTTGTTTTTTGAAATGAAGTCTTGCTCTGTTGCCCAGGCTGGAGTACAGTAGAGCAGTCTCAGCTCACTGCAAGCTCCGCCTCCCGGGTTCAAGCCGTTGTCCTGCCTCAGCCTCCCGAGTTGCTGAGACTACAGGCGCCCGCCACCACGCCCGGCTAATTTTTGGTATTTTTAGTAGCGACGCAATTTCACCGTGTTAGCCAGGATGGTCACGATCTCCTTATCTCATGATCCGCCCACCTCGGCCTCCCAAAGTGCTGGGATTACAGGCATGAGCCACCACGCCCAACCTAATTTTTGTATTTTTAGTAGAAACTCAATGGTTTCACCATGTTGGCCAGTCTGGTCTCAAACTCCTGACCTAAAGTGATCTGCCTGCCTCTACCTCCCAAATTGCTGGGATTACAGCCCTAAGCCACCACGCCTGGCCTGAATGAAGTTCTTTTGGTATCTTCATCTGTAAAGTGGGGATAAATGCCCCACCCAGAGCCACTGAAAAGATTTAAAGGGCCAGCAGAGAACTTGCCTGGAGGACAAAGTATATACAAGGGCATGACCATCCTCAGGCTCACAGGAAGCCCCTTATTTAAGGCCCACCCCAGGGCCCTGCGTCCTTCCCCTGATTACAGCCTCCCCCAAACCCTTCTCCCTTCTGGCCTTCTGAGTTGGAGCTAGGTAAGGCTTGTCCTCACTGGGACTTCCAAGGTGACCACAGATGTCCTCTGTCTCCACCTCTCAGCTGAACCACTCACTTGCTGTGTGACCTTGCAGGCCACTTAGCCTATTGAGGCCTCAGATCCTCTATCCTACCTCATAAGGTAAACCTTGTTCCCTGAAAGGAGTTGAAAATACAGCCAGGTGCGGTGGTGCACACCTGTAGTACCAACTACTCGGGAGGCTGAGATGGGACGATTGCTTGAGTCCAGGAGTTCGAGGCTGTAGTGCACAATTATCACACCTATGAATAGGAGTAGCCTCCACACTCCAGCCTGGGCAACATAGTGAGACCTCATGTCTAATAAATAAAAATTTTTAAGGCCGGGAATGGTGGCACACCTGTAGTCCCAGCTACTCAGGAGGCTGCAGCAGGAGGATTGCTTGAGCCCAGGAGTTTCAGGCCATCCTAGGCAATACTACGAGACCACATCTCAAATAAATAAATAAATAAATAAATAAATAAATAAATAAATAAACCTGCGACCCTTATTTGCCTTCTTTAGAGTTAAAAAAAAAATACAAAAAAGAGGGGGCTATGGGGCCTTAAATGTGTGTTGTTATGGGGGCAGTAGTGGAATGGGGAAAGGGTAAGAGTAGTGATGTCTCCCATTGAAACGGGGAGAACAGTCTTTAGCTTCACAAAGACCTGGCTTGGGGGTCCTACATCAGCTCTTCTCAGCTTGGGCAAGTGACTTAAGTGCTGTCTCCGAGCTCCAAGCAGGAAGAGTAGTGCTTAAAGGACTGTGGTGGCCAGGTGCCTTGGCTTACACACCGTGGCTCACAGCACTTTGGGAGGCCAAGGCAGACAGATCATCTGAGATCAGGAGTTCAAGACCAGCCTGGTCAACATGGTAAAACCCTGTCTCTACTAAAACTACAAAAATTAGCCGGGCATGGTGGCAGGCACCTGTACTCCCAGCTACTCGGGAGGCCGAGGCAGGAGAATTGCTTGAACCCAGGAGGCGGAGGTTGCAGTGAGCTGAGATCACGCCACTGCACTCCAGCCTGGGGGACAAGAGAGAGACTTCATCTCAAAAAAAAAAAAAAAAAAGGATTGTGATGAGGACTAGAACAGAGTATGAAACTTGGTTCTTAACAGGCCGTCAGAAAAGGTGCCTGTTAATGTCTTGTCCAAGGATTTTTCACTTGAGCCTCAGGTAAATCCTGCTACCCAACCCCAGGGCTACAGGAACCCCTGCAGCTGCCAGAAATTATGTACATAGTGGTCAGAGCTTTCAACAAACTCTCAAAGGGTCTTGTGAACCACCCCAAAAGTGGGGTCACTGATTACTTCAACTTTCTCTTTTTCCAATAATGAAACGGGCCCCGAGAGAGAAGGGAATTTATTCAAAGTCACAGAGCAAGTAGGTGAGAGTTAGAACCAGGATCCTAGAGCCAAAGGTGTACACACACACGCACACAGAGCTCACCGTTCTTCTGGCGATCAGGAGAAGGAAGGAAGGGGTGGGTTCTAGGACTGGGAACCCTGCCTTGGGGGGAACAGGATCTTCCCGCTGCTCAGCTGGAACCAGGGTCCTCCCCACTCCTCTGAAATCCTGGGCCGATCATTCTACGTGTTTATCTTTGTTTTAAGGTCTTGGTCATCCCACAGGGAGCTCAAGGACTAGGACCACCGTTCAGAGACGTCCCGCCTTGACTAAGGGAGTGGGCCTTTTTGCCTACCTCACCCCTGCCCAATCAAATAGTATTTGGATATGGGCTGATTCCAGGAATGGACATGACATTGGGCTAAGTATTTATCTGATTCACTACTTGTCAGTTTCTTTCATTTCCAGGAAACCCATCAACTCTTCCCCACTTGCCTGTTCTGAGCCAGAACTATCTAAATCGGATCTGATCATACTAGTTACCCTCTCCCTCTACGCCCCCAGCTTAAACCGCTTCCCACTGTACTTGGAATAAAGCCAACCTCCTTGACAAGGCCGAGGCCTCCTAGCTTCATCTCCCTCTCTATTCCCATTCCTCTCTGCCTGTCATACTGGCCTCTTTTAGTCCCTGTGCTCCC
This sequence comes from Piliocolobus tephrosceles, assembly GCF_002776525.5. Lineage (NCBI taxonomy): Eukaryota > Metazoa > Chordata > Mammalia > Primates > Cercopithecidae > Piliocolobus > Piliocolobus tephrosceles. The sequence goes on along the minus strand of NC_045439.1, from coordinate 13,337,461 downwards.
TAGGGCCTTTAGACATGCAATTCCTTTTTCTGGAATGTTCTTCCCTCTCTTTGCTTGTTAGCCCATTCACCAGTTCTCAGCTCAGGGGTCCCTTCCCTGCTGTTTCAGTCATCTAGCTCTCTGTAACTCCAGGGGAGGTGATAATTACATTTGACTTTTCACACTGCTTGAGTGCTTGATTAATATTTGTCCCCACCACTAGACTGTAAGCCCCTTGAGGGCAGGGGCTGGGTTATTTTCTGCTCAGCCCTATATCCCATAGCATACAAGTAGGCTCACACCTATAATCCCAGCACTTTGAGAGGCTAAAGTGGGAGGATCACTTGAGACCAGGAGGTCAAGACCAGCGCTGGCAATATAGCAAGACCCATTTCTATTAAAATTTATTTATTTATTTATTTAAGATGTATCATTCTGTCACCCAGGCTGGAGTGCAGTGGTGCAAACTCAGCTCACTGCAGCCTCTGCCTCCTGGGTTCAAGCAATTCTCCTGCCTCAGCCTCCCAAGTTGCATAGGACTACAGGTGTGCACCACCACACCTGGGTAATTTTTGTATTTTTAGTAGAGATGGGGTTTCGCCATGTTGACTAGACTGGTCTGGAACTCCTGGCCTCAAGTGATCTGCCCACCTCTGCCTCCCAAAGTGCTGGGGGATTACAGGCATGAGCCACTGAGCCCAGCCAAAAAAAAATTTTTTTTTTTTTTTTGAGATGGAGTCTTGGTCTTGTCACCCAGTCTGGAGTGCAATGGCATGATTTCGGTTCACTGCAACCTCCACCTCTCAGGTTCAAGTGATTCTCCTGCCTCAGCCTCCCAAGTAGCTGGGATTGCAGGCACCTGCCACCACACCCAGCTAATTTTTTTGTATTTTTAGTAGAGATGGGTTTTCACCATGTTGGCCAGGATGGTCTCAAACTCCTGACCTCAGGTGATCCGCCCGCCTCGGCCTCCCAAAGTGCTGGAATTACAGGCATGAGCCACCAAGCCCTGCCAATTTTTTTTTTTTTTTTTAATTAGCCAGGTGTGCACATGCCTGTAGTCCCCGCAACTCAGTAGGCTGAGGTGAGAGGATTGCTTGAGCCCAGGACGTTGAGGCTGCAGTGAGCCATGGTTGCAATACTGCACTCCAAGCCTGGGTGACACAGCAAAGCCCTGTCTTTAAAAAAAAACAAAAAACAAAAAAACTAGATGCTAAGAATCTGGGTTCTCTCTGGATTCTAAATGAAGCCAAGCTGCCTCTAAGAGCCCTCTGCATGCAAGAGTGCTCAGGAAATATCGACTGTATGCAGGCTAGGTAAGTTCCTCTAGGTGATCCCAGACCTCTAGGGGAGAGGGACAATGACTGACACGGAAGTTAAATTTGCTAGTGCAAGACACAGTGGCCGGGCGTGGTGGCTCATGCCTGTAATCCCAGCACTTTGGGAGGCCAACACGGGCAGATCAGTTGAGGTCAGGAGTTTGAGATCAGCCTGGCCAACATGGCGAAAACTGTCTCTACGAATAATACAAAAACTTGGCTAGGCACAGTGGCTCACTTGTAATCCCAGCACGTTGAAAGGCCGAGGAGGGCAGATCACCTGAGGTCAGGAGGCCTTGGCCTCCCAACATCCTGGGATTATAGGCGTGAGCCACTGCACCCGGCCATGATTGTGTATTATCTGTGATTTATTAACTGTGTGACTGTGGCAAGCTAGTAAATCTGTCCAAACCTTAGTCTTACCATTTATTAAATAGCAGTGATCATCAGACCTAGTTCATAAGATTGTTAAAAAGTATAAATGAGGCCGGGCGCGGTGGCTCAAGCCTGTAATCCCAGCACTTTGGGAGGCCGAGACGGGTGGATCACGAGGTCAGGAGATCGAGACCATCCTGGCCTACACGGTGAAACCCCGTCTCTACTAAAAAATATAAAAAACTAGCCAGGCGAGATGGCGGGCGCCTGTAGTCCCAGCTACTCGGGAGGCTGAGGCAGGAGAATGGCGTAAACCCAGGAGGCAGAGCTTGCAGTGAGCCGAGATTGCGCCACTGCACGCCAGCCTGGGTGACAGAGCGAGACTCCGTCTCAAAAAAAAAAAAAAGTATAAATGAAAAACAAATTTTAATAAAGTGTTTAAAAAGAAAAGGCTGGGTGCAGTGGTTCACACCTGTAATCCTAAAAATTTGAGAGTCTGAGGTGGGAGGATTGCTTGAGGCCAGGCATTCAAGACCAGTCTAGGCAACAGAGTAAAACCCTGTCAAGAAAGAAAGAGAGAGAGAGAAAGGGAGAGGGAGCGGGGGAAGGGAACCCACCTCAGCCTCCTGAGTAACTGGGATTACAGGCGTGCACCACCACGCCCGGCTAATTTTGTGTGTTTAGTTGAGACAGGGTTTCACCATGTGGGCCAGGCTGGTCTTGAACTCCTGACCTCAAGAGATCCACCCACTTCAGCCTCTTAAAGTGCTGGGATTACAGGTGTGAGCCACCATGCCTGGCCGACAAGGTCTTATTTTGTTGCCCAGTTTGGTCTCAAACTTGTGGCTTCAAGTGATCCTCCTGTCTCAGACTCCCAAAGTGCTGGGATGACAGATATGAGCCACCATGCCTGTCCTGCATCTTTTTTTATATATTTTATTTATTTATTTATTTGTTTATTTATTTATTTTGGAGATGGAGTCTCGCTCTGTCACCCTTGCTGGAGTGTAGTGGCACAGTCTCAGCTCACTGCAATTTCCACCTCCCAGGTTCAAACGATTCTCCTGCCTCAGACTCTGGAGTAGCTGGGATTACAGGTGCCTGCCACCATGCCCAGCTAATTCTCATATTTTAGTAGAGATGGGGTTTCACCAGATTGCCCAGGCTGGTCTCGAACTCCTGACCTCAGATGATCCATCTGCCTCAGCCTCCCAAAGTGCTGGGATTACAGGCATGAGCCACCGTGCCCAGACTATTTTATTTTATTTTATTTTATTTTATTTTATTTTATTTTATTTTATTTTTGAAACTGAGTTGCGCTTTGCTGCCCAGACTGGAGTGCAGTGGCATGATCTTGGCTCCCTGCAACCTCCACCTCCCAGATTCAAGTGATTCCCCTTCCTCAGCGCCCCCCAAGTAGCTGGGATTACAGGTGCTCTCCACCACGCCTGGCTAATTGTTGTATTTTTAGTAGAGACGGGGTTTCTCCATGTTGAGCAGGCTGGTCTCGAATCCCTGACCTCAGGTGATCCGCCGCCTCAGCCTCCCAAAGTGCTAGGATTACAGGCATGAGCCACTACACCTGGCCACATTTTAATTTTTTAAAATTAATTTTACTTTAAGTAATACAGACTGGTCTCATTATGTTGCCCAGGCTGGTCTTGAACCTCTGGGCTCAAGTGATCCTCCCACCTCGGCCTCCGAAAGTGCTGAGATTATAGGTATGAACCACCACACCCAGCCTACGTTTTTATTTTTATTTACTTATTATTATTATTATTAGAGATGGGGTCTGCTATTTTGCCCAGGCTGTTCTAAAACTCCTGAGCTCAAGTGATCCTTTCACCTCAGTGTCCCAAGTAGCTGGGACCACAAGTATACACCACCATGCCTGGCCAGGTGATGTAATGTGGTTTGTATGGTAACTGGTAACCATGTAGTATAATGCAGTGTGTATGCCATGTGTTTTTAACTTGCTATATTAGTTTGTTTTCACACTACTGATAAAGACATAACCAAAACTGGGAACAAAAAGAGGTTTAGGGCCGGGCGCGGTGGCTCAAGCCTGTAATCCCAGCACTTTGGGAGGCCAAGACGGGCGGATCACGAGGTCAGGAGATCGAGACCATCCTGGCTAACACAGTGAAACCCCGTCTCTACAAAAAAAAAATACAAAAAACTAGCCGGGCGAGGTGGTGGGCGCCTGTAGTCCCAGCTACTCGGGAGGCTGAGGCAGGAGAATGGCTTAAACCCTTGAGGCGGAGCTTGCAATGAGCTGAGATCCGGCCACTGCACTCCAGCCAGCCTGGGCGACAGAGCGAGACTCTGTCTCAAAAAAAAAAAAAAAAAGAGGTTTAATTGGACTTACAGTTCCACATGGCTGGGGAGGCCTCAGAATCATGGCAGGAGGGAAAAGGCACTTCTTACATGGTGGCAGCAAGAGAAAAATGAGGAGGAAGCAAAAGTGGAAACCCCTGATAAACCCATCAGATGTTGTGAGACTTATTCACTATCACGAGAATATCACAGGAAAGAATTGCCCCCCATGATTCAATTATCTCCCCTTGGGTCCCTCCCACAACATGTGGGAATTCTGGGAGATACAATTCAAGTTGAGATTTGGGTGGGGACACCACCAAACCATATCACTTGGGTTAAAAACCCAAGTGTAGGGGCTGGGCTCAGTGGCTCACAACCAGCACTTTGGGAGGCCGAGGCAGGCGGATCATCTGAGGGCAGTAGTTTGAGACCAGCCTGACCAACATGGAGAAACCCCATCTCCACTCCACTAAAAATTAGCCAGGTGTGGTGGTGCATGTCTGTAATCTCAGCTACTCGGGAGGCGGAGGCAGGAGAATTGCTTGAACCCCGGAGGCAGAGATTGCGGTGAGCCAGGATTACACCATTGCATTCCAGCCTGGGCAACAAGAGCAAAGCTCTGTCTCAAAAACAAAAAACAAAACCAAAAACACCCCAAGTGTGATGCAACGTGTATGGTAGGCTGCTGCTAAGTAAAGAAAGTAAGGGACTATGTGCACATAGATGCGTTGGTGTGAATGGAGAACGTCTCAGTCTAAAAAGATGCACAAGAAACCATTTGTCTTTTAAAAATAACATTTATTTTTTGAGACGGAGTTTCGCTGTTGTTGCCCAGGCTGAAGTACAATGGCATTATCTCGGCTCGCCACAACCTTGGGCTCCCGGATTCAAGCTATTCTCCTGCCTCAGCCTCCCAAGTAGCTCGGATGATAGGCATGCGCCACTAAGCCCAGCTAATTTTGTATTTTTAGTAGAGATGGGGTTTCTCCATGTGGTCAGGCTGGTCTGGAACTCCTGACCTCAGATGATCCGTCCACCTTAGCCTCCCAAAGTACTGGGATTACAGGCATGGGCCACCATTCCCAGCAAAAATAACATTTTAAAATGGAACCCAGTTAGTGTTACATGCTTTAAAACATTGGCCAAGCACAGTGGTTCATGCCTGTAATCCCAACACTTTGGGAGGCCAAGGTGGGTGAATCACCTGAGGTCAGGAGTTCAAGACCAGCCTGGCCAACATGGTGAAACCCTGTCTCTACTAAAAATACAAAAATTAGCTCTGCATGGTGTCAGGTGCCTGTAATCCCAGCTACTCAGGAGGCTGAGGCAGGAGAATCGCTTGAACCTGGGAGGTGGAGGTTGCAGTTAGCAGAGATTGCACCATTGCACTCCAGCCTGGGCGACAGAGCAAGACCCTGTCTCCAAAACAAACAAACAAACAAGAAAACATCAAAACCAATTTTTTTGGCATTATCTAGAACTCAATTTATGTTCAGTTATCCCTAATTACCTCTAAAAGTTTGCTTAGTTTTGACTGGTTTGTTCCAGCTCAGGCTTTGCATTGCAACTGATTGTGATGTCCCTTGAGCTCCTCTGATCGGGTCCTCTTGTGACAGAGACTGGATTGATTGTCCTGCAGAAGATTCAGTCTTCTGCTTGCTTCTTCATTGTGCCATTTAGCTTGTTCCTCTATCCCTTACATTTGCTCTAAACTAGAAGTTAGATCTTTTTTTTTTCTTTGAGACAGTCTTGCTCTGTCACTCAGGCTGGAGTGCAGTGGCATGATCTTGGCTCACTGCAACCTCTGCCTCCTGGGTTCAAGCGGTTCTCATGCCTCAGCCTCCCAAGTAGCTGGGACTACAGGAATGTGCCACCACACCTGGCTAATTTTTGTATTTTTAGTAGAGACAAGGTTTCACTGCAAGCTCCGCCTCCTGGGTTCATGCCATTGTCCTGCCTCAGCCTCCCGAGTTGCTGGGACTACAGGCGCATGCCACCACGCCCGGCTAATTTTTGGTATTTTTAGTAGAGACTCAGTTTCACCGTGTTAGCCAGGATGGTCACGATCTCCTTATCTCATGATCTGCCCGCCTCAGCCTCCCAGAGTGCTGGGATTACAGGCATGAGCCACCACACTCGGCTGCCAGGCACTTTTAAAGGACCAGATCTCTCATGAAATCAGAGTGAGAACTCACTTCTCTGGTTCTTTAAAAGTGGATAGCCTCAGCCATTCATGAGGGATCCATCCCCATGATCCAAACACCTCCCACCAGCCCTCACCTCCAACAGTGGGGCTTACATTTCAACATGAGATTTGGGCGGGTACAAATATCCAAACTATGTCACTGCTATTCTGACTTTTATCACACAGATGAGTTTTGCCTGTTTCCATAATTCATACAGACAGAATCTTACAATATGAACTCTTTCAGTCAGCCTTATCTATGAGATACATCCACATTGTTGTGTGTATCACATTTGGTCCCCATTGTTGACTGATTTATTTGAATGAATCTACCACGGTTTTATTGTTCATTCCCTTGCCGTTAGACCTCCTAATGGTTTTAATGCCAATTGATACTCTTACCTAAATCCATTATTTCCTTGGAGGTGACAAAACTGATCAGACAGTGAAGTCAGCTGTCATTCCTGAAAAAGTGGGATAGGAGAGATTTAAACTGACTTTGCAGGTCTGGTGGAAGGGAAGTGATTCTATTCAAGAGGTGCTCATTTAGTGTATACACAGCTACCCTGAATCTGGTTTTCAAAGAACTCTTAAATACCTGGCTTCATGGCTTTCTATAGCCACCCTGCAGAGAGGAGCATGCTCTCCCCATCTCCTGGAATGAGGGTCCTGACGGGTGAAGTGTCCCCTGGAAGTCACAGAGCAATGGCAGGGCGGGACTTTCCCCCTCATATTGGGCTTTTCCCACCATTCTTCTTACTGTGAGGTCAAGGAAAGGAGTCTTCTCAAGACTTCCAGAGGAAAGAAGGAAGAAAACACTCAGAGAGCAACGTGGTACCCTGGAGTTTTGAAATCCTGCTGGCTGTAGCAACATGCCCTTTGTACAGACTGATAAATGGAGGCAGACAGAGAAAGCCAGCAGCAGCCGGCCCTGCCTGCTGCCTGGGCAAGGCCAAGCCCCAAGATCACAGCCTCCCTGGGCAATGCTGGCTCTCTGCTCACTGTTTGTTTCATGCCCAAAGTCAAAGTGGTGAAAAAGCAGTGGCCAGGCCCGTGCGTGGGGTTTGTCTCCATGACACCCCCCTTCTATGACAGCTGTTCTCCTACCAAGGCCTGGGAAATAAATGTTCCTCTCAAAGCCATTAGCTCCTTCCATGCCAAACATTTAGTGACATTCCTTTAGTCCTCTGTGGCACTTAGAAAACATAGCTATTGAGTAACTATATTAAGAAATGCCATCTACAGCCCACCCTTGGCCAGCCCCAGAAGCCCCAGTGACGTCCACCCTCCAGGGTCATGGGGAAGGAGGCCCCTGTTGGCCTCTTGGGTCCTAAATTGCTTTTCCTGGCACAGTCTCACTCTCTGGGCTCTGCTAGACAGACTACTGCAATGGGACCTCATTTTACAAGAACCCTAGATTAAAAAAAAAAAAAAAAAAACACACCAAAAGTTCACAGCACACGTGTCTCAGCAGTCAATGCTTCCCCAGCCCCTCCTGGGTCTAAAACAGGATTCCATCTACAGTCCTGCATCTCGAACACTGCTTTCAAACTCCTGTCAATCACAGAAAGGGAAGCATCACACCCACAACCAAGAATTGCACTTCTCCAACTTCAGCGAGCATGTGAATCTCCTGGGATTTTTTAAAATTTGTATTTACTTATTTATTTTTTGAGATAGGATCTTGCTCTATCACCCAGGCTGAAGTGCAGTGGCATGATCATAGCTCACTGCAGCCCCAACCTCCCGGCTTCAGGTGATCCTCCTGCCTCAGCCTCCCAAGCAGCTGGGACCACACCCGGCTTTTTAAATTATTTTTTTGTACAGACGGGGTCCGCTATGTTGCCCAGGCTTGCCTTGAACTTGTGGGCTCAAGCAATCCTCCTGCCTCTGCCTCCCAAAGTGCTGAGATTACAGGTGTGAGCCACCGAGCCCGGCCAGGGAATCTTGTTAACATGAATATTCTGATTCGGTGGGTCTGGGGCAGGGCCTGAGATTCTGCATGTCTAGCAGGTGATGCTGATGCCTTGGGTTCACTGGTCACTCTGAGCAGCAAGATACTAAAAATGAGAACAAAACACAAATTCCAGGGTTCCCTGGCTGCATATTAGAATCACTGGGCAGCTTTAAAAATAGATACCCCTGTCTGGATCCCACCTCAGAACAATTGAATCAAAATTATTGGGGGAGGGCCGGGCACAGGGGCTCACGCTTGTAATCCCAGCACTTTGGGAGGCTGAGGTGGGCGAATCACCTGAGGTCAGGAGTTCAAGACCAGCCTGACCAATATGGCGAAACCCTGTCTCTACTAAAAATACCAAAATTAGCCAGGCATGGTAGTGTGTGCCTGTAGTTCCAGCTATGCAGGAGGCCGAAACAGAATTGCTTGAGCCCTAGAGGCAGAGGTTGCAGTGAGCTGAGATTGCACCACTGCATTCCAGCCTGGATGACAGAGCAAGACTTGGTCTCAAAAAAGAAAAAAAAGAATTATTGGGGGAGAAGGGGCTTGGAGGGGAAGTTGGACCCCCAAAATAAACAAGAGCTGCACCTCTCATGTGCCAGTGATAATGATGTGCAGTGAAATGAATCAAACCCTCTGCATCTAAGATCAGCATCAGGAAATGCAAGAGACAGGTCTGCCCTGAGGCGTTTAGGTGCCCATGGAGATTGAGAACTATTACACTACACCAAAATATGGGGAGAAATAAAGCATAAAATTGTCATCATCATTTATAATCAGGTACTCAACATTCTCTCTCTCTCTCTCTCTCTCTCTATATATATATATATATATATTTTTTTTTTTTTTTGAGACAGAGTCTTGCCCTGTGGCCCGGATTCAAGCCATTCTCCTGCCTCAGTTACCCAAGCAGCTGGGATTGCAGGCACCTGCCAACACACCTGACTAATTTTTGTATTTTAAGTAGAGATGGGGTTTCACCATGTTGGCCAGGCTGGTCTTGAACTCCTGACCTTAAATGATCCGCCTGCCTCAGCCTCCCAAAGTGCTGGGATTACAGGTGTGAGCCTTGACACCCAGCCTTCTATATGTATGTATACAATGTGTGTGTGTGTGTGTGTGTGTGTATATATATATATTTTTTTTTTTTTTTTTTTTTTTTTCTCCCCTGGGACAGAGTCTTTCTCTGTTGCCCAGGCTGGAGTGCAGTGGTGCAATCACTGCAGCCTCAACCTACCAGACTTACATGAGCCTCCCATCTCAGCTTCTGGAGTAGCTGAGAACACAGGTGTGCACCACCATGCCCGCCTAATTTTTTTTTTTTTTTTTTTTTGAGATGGAGTCTTGCTCTGTCGCCCATGCTGGAGAGTAATGGTGCAATCTCAGCTCACTGCAACCTCCACTTCCCGGGTTCAAGCAATTATCCTGCCTCAGCCTCCAGAGTAGCTGGGATTACAGGCACTTGCCACCACACCCAGCTAATTTTTTTGTTTGTATTTTTAGTAGAGACGTGGTTCCACCATGTTGATCAGGCTAGTCTTAAACTCCCGCTGAGAACCTGGGGGACGGAGGTTGCAGTGAGCCGAGATGGCACCACTGCACTCCAGCCTGGGCCACAGAGTGAGACTCTGTCTCAAAAATAAAATAAAATACAAAAATTAGCTGGGCGTGGTGGCGTGCACCTGTAATCCCAGTTACTCGGGAGGCTAAGGTAGGACAATCGCTTGAGGCTGGGAGGCAGAGGTTATAGTGAGCCAAGATCATGCCACTGCACTCCAGCCCGGGCAACAGAGCAAGACAGTGTCCTGAAAGAAGATAATAGTTCATGACAAGTGAAAATTATAGGAAATTCAGATTTCAGCATCCATGAATCAAGTTGGGTTGGAACACAGCCACACCTATTCCTTTAAATCTTGCCTGTGGCTCCTTTCCTGCAGCAAAGACAGAGCTGAATAGTTGCGACAGAGACTGTACGGCCTGTAAAGCCTAAAATACTTACATCTGGCCCATGCCAGAAAAGGTTTGCTGAACCCTGCTCGAAATGGTCTCACTGTTTATAAATTCTCCACTTTTCTTTTTTTTACACTCAAATGAGTACTCTTCTTACCCCAACGCTCTGCTAAATTTGAACACGTATGTAGTTGCTTTTATAGGGCCAGCTAACATAAACCAATCGGTTGCCTCGCCAAGACTTTTTTTTTAAGGATAGTTTTGTTTTGTTTGATACAAAGTCTCACTCTGTTTTCCAGACTGCAGTGCAGTGGCACAATCTCAGCTCACTGCAACCTCCGCCTCCTGGGTTCAAGTAATTCTCCCGGCTCAGCCTCCCGAGTACCTGGGATTATAATTACAGGCATGCATCACCACGCCTGGTTAAGCTTATTCGAGATTTCTTGTACTGGTAGATGGATTCAAATCCATGGATGCAAACCTATGGAGCATTCAGGTGTGTGAAGCCATAAAGACATTTACAACAGAGGGAGGTCTCAGAGGCTTAGTTTTCTCACACATGTAACAACTGCTAGTTTTCCTTCCTGGAGTCTGGGCCATGCTTGAAAAAGGCAAACTAAGAAAATCAAAATGACAAACTGAAGACAGTGAGGTAACACCACCCCCAAGTTATTCCATGCATCTGTAGCATAGATTAAGCATTTATTTAGCAAACATCTGTTGAGGCCAATTACACACTCTGCAGTCAGAGAGGAAAGAGGCAGTTAGGTGTGTGGGTTCACACCTGAAGTCTCAGCTACTTGAGAGGCTGAGGCAGGAGGATCGCTTGAGCCCAGGAGTTCTAGGCTACAGAGAGCTGTGATCATGCCACCATGCTCTAGCTTGGAAGACAGAGCAGGAGTGTCTGCTTAAAGAAAAAAAAAAAAAAAAGATGTGTTAATTTTTTTTTTTTTTAAAGACATAGTCTCACTCTGACCCCCCCAGGCTGGAGTGCAATAGCACGATGACAGCTCACTACAACCTCCGCCTCCCAGGTTCTAGCATTCTCCTGCCTCAGCTTCCCGAGTACCTGGGATTACAGGCGCCCGCCACCACGTCCGGCTACTTTTTGTATATTTAGTAGAGTCAGGGTTTCACATGTTGGTCAGGCTGGTCTCGAACTCCTGACCTCAGGTGAACCACCTGCCGCAGGTTCTCAAAGTGCTGAGATTACAGGCATGAGCCACCACACTCGGCTTTTTTTTTTTTTTTTTTTTTTTTTTGAGATGGGCTCTCGCTCTCTCGCCCAGGCTGGAGTGCAGTGGTGTGATCTCAGCTCACCACAACTTCTGCCTCCTGGGTTCAAGCGATTCTCCTGCCCCAACCTCACAAGTAGCTGGGATTACACGGGCGCACCACCACCATCTGGCTAATTTTTGTTATTTTTAGTAGAGACAGGGTTTTACCATGTTGGCCAGGCTGGTCTTGAACTCCTGATCTCAAATGATCCACCCATCTCGGCCTCCCAAAGTGCTGGGATTACAGGTGTAAACCACTGCGCTTGGCCATGTTTTAATTTTTTAATATAATTAAAGAGAAGAGGCACTGGGTTTGGCCCCAAGAAGCTCATGGACTAGTGGAAAAATCAGGTAAGTGTGTCTACAGCCATACGGGACCATGAGGAGAGGGCATCCTGGAAGACATCCTGGGGGAGGTAAGTTTAGAACAGCGAATGAGCATTAGCAGGTGTTATGTAAAGGTGCTGGCCAGGCATGATGGCTCATGCCTGTAATCCCAGCACTTTAGGAGGGCAAGGCAGGAGGATCACTTGAGCCTAGGAATTCAAGACCAGCCTGGTCAATCAACATAGTGAGACCCATCTCTAAACAAAATTTTAGAATTCAAAAATAGACCAGGCATGGTGGTTCACTCCTGTAATCCCAGCACTTTGGGAGGCTGAAGCTGGTGGATGGCTTGAGTCTGAGAGTTGGAGACCAGCCTGGGCAACACAGTGAAACCCATATCTACGAAAAACACAAAAATTAGCCAGGTGCGGGAGCCTGTGGTCAGGCTACTTGGGAGGCTGAGGTGGGAGGATCGCTTGAGCCCGGGAGGCCAACGTTGCAGTGAGCCAAGGTTGTGCCACTGCGCTCTAGCCCAGGTGACAGAGTGCGACCCTGTCTCGAAAAAGAAAAAAGAAAGAAAGAAAGAAAGAAAGAAAGAAAGAAAGAAAGAAAGAAAGAAAGAAAGAAAGAAAGAAAGAAAGAAGAAAGAAAGAGAAAAAGAAAAGTGCTGTAGCCATAAGATCCTTGAAGACAGGATTTGTGTGTTTCTCAGTCCCATGTCCCGACTGCTATTGGTTGCAGGCATTGGCAGCTAAGAGGCACTTGTTAAATATTATTTTTAATTCATTGGAAAGTGAGGAGGGAAGGTGAGAAAATAGCAGGGTAGGCCTTTGTGTGACAACCTGGGGTATATCTGGATTCCACCTGACTGTCTGGAAAAAAAGGAATGATTTTTCTTTTTTCTTTCTTTCTTTTTTTTGATCTCTGCTCACTGCAAGCTCCACCTCCCGGGTTCACGTCATTCTCCTGCCTCAGCCTCCCGAGTAGCTGGGACTACAGGCACCCGCCACCATGCCTGGCTAATTTTTTGTATTTTTAGTAGAGACGGGGTTTCACCGTGTTAGCCAGGATGGTCTCAATCTCCTGACCTTATGATCCGCCCGCCTCAGCCTCCCAAAGTGCTGGGATTACAGGTGTGAGCCACCGCGCCCGGCAGAAAGGAATGATTCTTAAAGGCTTTTCAGTTTTTTTTTCAGTGATGACATTAATATACACTCATTAAAGGACTTTTGGGGATAAAAGAGACTGTGAAAGAAAAAATTACTCAATATAATCACAGTTAGCATTTACTTCTTTCCTGTGTCTTTTCTGTAAATAGGCAATATGTTTTTAATGTTATATCTATACTTTTCCCTCTCTCCTCATCATACCTTAAATATCCTCTGTTATACCAGCCTTCATAATCATTAGTTTTAATGACTGTCTCATATTCTGCCTAGTGGTTATTTAAGCCATCAACTCACTTCACTAGTTCCCTGATATTAAGCACCTGAGTTATGAATGACTTCCTAAAGCTTGCTTGTGAGTATATACTTGGAAACTGTTAATCATAGGTGAATAATGGGTCAAACTCCTTCAGTAACGAGAAGTCAAAGGTATCTCCTAAAGGCTGAAACTGATTTTAACTTCTGCTGTAGCTTTTAAAACGGTGATACCCATTCAGCAGCAGCTATTTCAGCTTTGATTGTCTTTAGTGCAAAAGGGACTGCATTTTCATATGTAACGAAAGCCCAGAATCATAAGCACCAAGTCCCCCTATGACAGGTACTCCCTTTAAAGACTCCCGTCAGCCTGGCCTGGGTTGTTTACCATATTTATCTATGTATTTATTTTTGAGACAGGGTCTCACTCAGTAGCCCTGGCTGGAGTGCAGTGGCGTGATCTCGGCTCACTTCAACCTCCGCCTCCCAGGTTCAACCAATTCTTCTGCCTCAGCCTTCCAAGTGGCTGGGATTACAGGTGTGCGCCACCACGCCCAGGTAATCTGGTATTTTCAGTAGAGATGGGGTTTCGCCATGTTGGCCAGGCTGGTCTCAAACTTCTGACCTCAAGTGGTCCTCCCACCTCAGCCTCCCAAAGTGATGGGATTACAGATGTAGGCCACCACGTCTGGCCTGTTTACCATATTTATATGCAACCCAGAAGGTTGCAAATAAAAATATAAGAGGCCTGGTTAAATTCGAATCTCTGATAAACAATGAATTATTATTATTATTATTATTTTTTTAAAGATGGGTCTCCCTCTGTCACCCAGACTGGAGTGCAGTGATGCCATCATAGCTCACTTCAGCCTCATCTGACTAATTTTTGTATTTTTTGTAGAGACAGGGTCTTATTTTGCTGCTCAGACTCGTCTGGAACTCCTGACCTCAAGAGATCCCTCTGCCACAGTCTCCCACAGTGCTGGGATTAGAGGTATGATCCACCATGCCCAGCCAACAATGAATAATTTTTATAGTATGTTCTAAATGGGCTGTGGGATATACTTTTTTAAATTATTATTTTTATTATTTTTTTTTTTTAGCAATGTCACTCAGGCTGGAGTGCAGTAGTGTGGTCATCACTGCCGCCCCAGCCATCCAGGCTCAAATGATTCTCCCACCTCAGCCTCCTGTGGCTGAGACCACAGGCAGGCGCCACCATGCTCGGCTAACTTTTTAAATTTTTTGTAGAGACGAGGTCTCGCCATGTTGCCCAGGCTGGTCTCAAACTCTTGGGCTCAAACGTTCCTCCCACCTCAGCCTCCCAAAGTACTGGGATTACAGGTGTGCACCACCACGCCTAGCCTATTTTTAAAAAATATTCACTTTTTATGGGAGATTACAGTTTAACTGGGCCTTCTGTATTTTATCTGGCAACCCCAGCCCTGGAGAGCACTGTCCAACTTTGAAGCCACCTCAATGTGAATGTGACTTTTATCTGCACCTGTAGTCTGTTTCTTCTTCTCTTCTTCTGGGAGCGGGACTATCCATGTTGATTGGGTGCCAAGGGTACCAACCCGATGCCATATTAGGAAAGCCGGGCATGGCCTCCAGGAGCTGGTTTGTTTATTTTGTTGGGTAAAGATTCTGCCTGCTTACATTAGCGGGTAAAGGTTTGTTTTCTTTTGAGAGAGCCAGAAATATCCAGGCAGGCCTGGTCCCAGCAGGGTTGGTGGAATAGATCACAGCAGCTTCCTCCATGTTGTGCCTAGGAAAGCCCCTGAAGGATTTTTAAGGTCTAGTGGGAAGAGGAAGGAAAGGCATCTTGGTCTTTTATGTGTGTGTGTGTGTGTGTGTGTGTGTGTGTGTGTGTGTGTGTGGAGGGGGCATAGGTTATATGCAAATAGCATCTTCATGTTGGAAAGCTTGGCTTGAAGCTTCTGCACAACTTCCCTGACATGCCTCTGCTCACCCAGCATTCTCCTCCACCATGGCCCCTCATTCTGTATCCATACCCCTGGCTTACAGAAAGTTCTTCCTCCCTTTGTGCCTAGCTTTCGATTCCCTCTGGGTGGCATCAGATCTTTTCATCTTCTAACCTAAGATGGAGGCCGCCCTGAGGAGTGTGAACATTGACCTTCATCCCTGTCTCTGGCTGCTGTTCAGGAGTGCCGGGTCATGTCAGGACACCTGGAAAACCGGCGAACTCTCCTCCCTCAGAAGGTCCTTCTCACCCACCCACCCACTGGTCCTCTCTCTCCAGGCCAGAACAGCCCCCTGTCCCTCCAGTGGAAGCCCCTCCTCCCATGTAGATGTTGTCCTCAGGGCCTTCTCCAGGCCATCCTGGGTACACCTGGCCCCCTGGCTGGCTCAGAGTAGAGCTGAATTCCGTAGACAGCAGTCCATGCAGCCTTGGGTCCAGTTTGTCTTTTTGGCTGTTTCTTCCTTTTTTTCTTTTTTCTTTTTTTGAGACAGAGTCTTGCTCTGTCACCCAGGCTAGAGTGTAGTGGCATGATCTCAGCTCACTACAACCTCCACCTCCTGGGTTCAAGAGATCCTCCCACCTCGGCCTCCCGAGTAGCTGGGATTACAGGCATGCACCACCGTGCACCATTAATTTTTTTATTTTTAGTAGAGATGGGGTTTCACCATGTTGGCCAGGCTGGTGTCAAACTCCTGACCTCAGGTGATCTGCCCACCTTGGCCTCCCAAAGTGCTGGAATTACAGCGTGAGCCACCATGCCTGGCCTTGGCTGGTTCTTCCTTACTCACTTGGTCGATGAGGAAACTAGGAAGCTGAGGTTAAGGGGCCGCCCAAAGTCACACAGCCAGCCAGTGGCAGACTTAATACCTTGAACCCAGGTCTTCTGGCTCCTAGACTAGACTTCTCTCGACTGTAACACACTGATCTGCCCGAATTGTATCCAGAGGGGTATATAGCCTGGTGACTCTGTGCGTGGACAGCAAGGGCCTGGTATTCAAAACCCAGGCCTTGAGCTCAGTGGGTGTGACATTGAGAAAATTGCCCAGCCTCTCTACTGAGCCTCAAGTTTCCTCATTGTCAAATGAGGTTAATGACAGTGCCTAACCAAAGGGAGTTCCTGGAGGATCGAATGAGAGGACTGCAGCACTGGTGCAGCGCCTGGCTGGCAGGAACCATTGTCAGTGTAAAATCGAATTCAAATACAATGTGAGCCCAGGCACGGTGGCTCACACTTGTACTCTCGGCACTTTGGGAGGTTAAGGCAGGCCGATCACTTGAGGTCAGGAGTTCGAGACCAGCCTCATCAGCATGGTGAACACCCTGTCTCTACTAAAAATACAAAAATTAGCTAGGCATGGTGGTGCACACCTGTAATCTCAGGTACTTGAGACGCTGAGGAAGGAGAATTGCTTGAACCCGGGAGGTGGAGGTTGCAGTGAACCGAGATCATGGTGGGACAACAGAATGAGACTCCACCACAAAACACACACAAAAAAAACGAAAAAACACGATGTCAGGAAAGAAAGGGATTCAAAAATCTCTATGTTGTCCAAAATCAGGAGTTGGATTTAAAAGCGACTGAAGGTAGGTCACTTTGAGTAATTTCAGCTACTCAGGAGGCTGAGGCAGGAGAATCACTGGAACCCAGGAGGCGGAGGTTGCAGTGAGCCGAGATCACACCATTGCACTCCAGCCTGGGCGACAGAGCAAGACTCCAGGGAAGGAAGGAAGGGGGGGGGGGGGGGGGGGGGGGAGGAAAGGGAAGGAAAGGAAGGATCTGAACACTCTTTAACATAGAGTTCTAGGGATGGAAACTAGGGAGGGCTTGGATACCACTCATTTATCCACTCCCCCTTGGCGAGCTGTCATTGCCAGGCGCTGTTGTAGGCATTGGGGGTACCACCAGCGGAAGAAACAAAACCTTGGTCAGGCACAGTGGCTCACGCCTGTAATCCCAGGACTTCGGGAGTCCGAGGCAGGAGGGTCACTGGAGCCCTGGAGTTCAAGACCAACCTGGGAACATAGTAAGAACCTGTTTCTAAAATATATATATATATATATATAAAATATTATATTTATATATAT
>NC_045439.1:13278602-13319880 GCF_002776525.5 Piliocolobus tephrosceles | reverse complement strand
GGGGAATGTCCCGGGTGGAGCTGGCGGAGTTGCAAGCTCTGCTCCACCCGACACGGCCATGTGTGCTGGGCCTGGCTCGCGGCCAACCAAGATGGCCGAGCAGTTGGACGAGGCCGTGAAGTACTACACCCTAGAGGAGATTCAGAAGCACGACAGCAAGAGCACCTGGCAGATTCTGCACCACAAGTGTACGATTTGACCAAATTTCTGAAAGAGCATCCTAGTGGGGAAGAAGTCTTAAGGGAACAAGCTGGAGGTGACGCTACTGAGAACTTTGAGATGTCGGGCATCTTTGAGATGCCAGGGAATTGTCCCAAACATATATCATTGAGGAGCCCCATCCAGACGACAGACCAAAGTTAAACAAGCTTCGGAAACTCTCATCACTGCTGTTGATTCTAGTTCCAGTTGGTGGACCAACTGTGTGAGCCTTTCCATGTCAGCAGTGGCTGTCAGCTTGATGTATCGCCTGTACATGGCGGAAGGCTGAACCTCCTCAGAAGCCAGTGCAGGAAAATCCTGCTTTAGACACAGGAGAAAAGAAGCCAACACTAATTGCTTCAACTGACAGAAGCCTTCTCTTGAAAAAAAAAATAATTTTAATATATCTCTTTTTCTTTCTTCCAACATTAGAAACAAAACAAAAAGAACTGTCATTTCCGCTCTCGAATTTTTCGAGTGTGCCTTTTATTCATCTACTTTATTTTGATGTTTCTTTACTATGTAATTTACTTATTGTAAGCATGATCTTTAAAAATATATCTGGCTTTTAAAATACAAAAATATAGGCTGGGCGCAGTGTCTCACGCCTGTAATCCCAGCACTTTGGGAGGCCGAGGCAGGTGGATCAGGAGTTTGAGACCAACCTGGCCAATATGGTGAAACCCCGTGTCCACTAAAAATACAAAAAAAATTAGCCGGGTGTGGTGGTGCATGCATGTAATCCTAGCTACTCGGGAGGCTGAGGCAGAAGAATTGCTTGAACCTGGGAGGCAGAGGTTGCAGTGAGCCGAGATGGCACCACTGCACTCCAGCCTGGGTGACAAGAGAGACTGTCTCACACACACACACACAAAAACACCCTGTATATGTGTGTATATATGTATAGACATATATATACATATACACACACACTTATATACACACACACACATCATTTTTAAAAAGAAAGAAACAAAGCCTTGCCCTCCTGCAGCCCACACTCTAGTCGTGGAAACAAGCCATACACAAACAAAAAATGCGTACTACAATCTCACGTGATCAGGGGTGGGTGAGGAGAAAGAACAAAACGAGAGCCTAGATGTGGTTCTTGCCCAGGGTGGCAGCGCCGCCTAGCGTACATTTTTGAAATTTCTATAGATTTTTTACTAGTTGTCCCATTGAGTGGGGGCACAGCAGTCGCTCAGCTGGCTGGAGTCAGACACACCAGACATGCTGCAATGCCCAAGACAGTTGGAGAGGTGAGGGAATGAAAACTGATCTCCTCACGTGACTTTAGAATGTCGCAGCAGACATCCATGCATGTGAAAATTCTGTTTATAAGTATTTGAGCCTAGAACCTCACTTGGTTTTATAATCAACCACAAAGTATTTTGTACACAGATTTATCACTCAGTGAATTTCCAGGAATTCAAGAACCTCGTACATGGAGGGAAGGTTGTACTTCATTTTGTTTGGAACTCCACCAAGAGTTGTATACTGTTTGAGGAAATCATGTCTCTGCCAATTTCAAGTCAACATCTCACAACCTCAGTCTACGTATATTTGCAGATAGCCACCAGAGCATTCATTTACTGAAGTACGTGTTCAATTATTAAAAGTTAATTTCTGCCAGGCGCAGTGACTCACGTCTGTAATCCCAGCACTTTGGGAAGCCAAGGCGGGCAGATTGCCTGAGGTCAGGAGTTCGAGAACAGCCTGGCCAACATAGCGAAACCTCATCTCTACTAAAAATGTAAAAATTAGCCGGCTGTGGTGGCGCATGCCTGTAATTCCAGCTACTCAGGAGGCTGAGGCAAGAGAATTGCTTGAACCTGGGAGGCAGAGGTTGCAGTGAGCTGATATCGTGCCACTGCACTCCAGCCTGGACAACAGAGTGAGATTCCAACTCAAAAAAAAAAAAAAAAAGTTAATTTCCTGACTGGGCTCAGTGGCTCATGCCTGTCTGTAATCCCTGCACTTTGGGAGGCTAAGGCAGGTGGATCACCTGAGGTCAGGAGTTCGAGACTAGCCTGACCAGTATGGTGAAACTCTGTTTCTACTAAAAATACAAAAATTAGCTGGGCGTGGTGGTGCATGCTTGTAGTCCCAGCTATTTGGGAGGCTGAGACAGGAGAATCGCTTTAACCAGGGAGTCGGAAGTTGCAGTGAGCTGAGATCATGCCACTGCACTACAGCCTGTACAACAGAGTGAAACTCTGTCTCAAATAAATAAATAAATAAAATTTTAGAAGTTAATTTCCTTTTCTTTCTTACGTAAATTGCACTACATCCTATTGATTTTTTAAAGTGTATGCTTGGGTAGGTTTTATTGCCTGTGAATTTATTTCATGCTTGTAAAGGGGAAGGCACATGACAACGTGTCATAAAAAGGGCGTATTTGATCTCACTGATGGTGGGCTGAGAACCAGGGGAGTGGAAAGGGGTCGAGCAGGTCAGAGGTCAGGGCAGATGTGCTGATGAGCAGAGGCAACTGGAGGAAGGCATGAGCCATGAGCATGTCTGGGAAAGGCTTCTGGAAAAAAGGAAGGAACAGTGAGTGTCAGCTCATTGTCCTGCAGGGAAAGAGGGATGCACCATAAGGCCTTGTCAACTGTAGCAAGACCATGAACTCTCTTCCCATCTCCTTGGTCAGTGCTGAGGATTCAGGATTGAACTAGCAGGACAGGTATGTCCCAGGGTCAGGACCAAGCAGGGAGAAACATCATCTAATTTCCTTTTTTTTGAAACAGAGTCTCGCTCTGTTGCCCTGGCTGGAGTGTCGTGGTGCAATCACAGCTCACTGCAGCCTCGATCTCCTGGTTCAAGCAATTCTTCCGCATCAGCCTCCTGAGTAGTTGGAACCACAGGCAGTTGTCACCATGCCTGGCTAATTTTATTTATTTTTTTGGCAAAGATGAAGTCTCGCTATGCTGCCCAGGTAGGTCTCAAACTCCCGGGCTCAAGCGATCCTCCCACCTTGGCCTCCCAAAGTGCTGGGATTACAGGTGTGAGCCACTGCGCCCAGCCCATTCCCTTTTTTTTTCCTTTTTTGTGACAGAATCTCACTTTGTTGCTCAGGCTGGAGTACAGTGATGTGATCTCAGCTTACCACAACCTCCACCTCCCAGGTTCAAGCGATTTTCCTGCCTCAGCCTCCTGAGTAGCTGGGACTACAGGCGTGTACCACCACACCGGGCTAATTTTAAGATTTTATTAGAGACGGGGTTTCACTATGTTGGCCAGGCTGGTCTTGAACTCCTGACCTGGTGATCCACCCACCTCGGCCTCCCAAAGTCGTGGGATTACAGGTGTGAGCCACTGTGCCTGGCCCGATTTCCTCTTCTTTTCTTTTTTTTTTTTTTTTAAAAAAAGAAAAACTTCACCATAGCTGCCTGATGGAGAGTGCCTGGGAGACTACTGCAGGAGTCCAGCCATATTGTGACTTAGATCAGGGTAGAAGAGGTGGTTGGATTTGTGATGTATTTTGAAGGCCAGACCCACAGAATTTGCTGACAGAAATTAAAAAAAAAAAAAAAAAATGCATGGTGGCACATGCCTATAGTCCCAGCTACTTGAAAGACTGAGGCAGAAGGATGGCCTGAGCCCAGGACCTTGAGACTAGCTTGGACAACACAGTAAGACCCCCATTCCTTTAAAAAATAATTAAATTTAGTAAGACCCCCATCTCTTTAAAGAAAATGAATTTAGTGAGACCCCCATCTCTTTAAAAATATAATTAAATTTAGTAAGACCCCCATCTCTTTAAAAATAATAATTAAATTTAATAAGACTCCATGTCTTTAAAAAAATAATTAAATTTAGTAAGACCCCCATCTCTTTAAAAAAAAATTAAATTTAGTAAGACTCCCATCTCTTTAAAAAAAAATTAAATGTAATAAGACCCCATCTCTTTAAAAAATAATTACATTTACTAAGACCCCCAGCTCTTTAAAAAAAATAATTAAATTTAGTAAGACCCTCATCTCTTTTTAAAAAATTAAATTTTAAAGTTAAAAAAATTAAAAAAAAAAAAAAACTGTAGTCAAGTGCCTGCCCCTCCAGAAAAGATGGTAGAGGGAGACAGCTGGCTAACCCACAGGGGATATTCAGGTTTCCAGTTAGAAGGTTATATTGAGAAAGGTTTCACATTTTGAAAACACAACAGATCTCTAAACATACAAAAGATGAAAGGTTTTTTGAAAACTTATTAGTATATTTTTTAAGTTGGGAGGTAGGTTTGAGGGCAGGGGAATTGTTTTATTGTTATGTTTTTTGAATTACATATATATGTGACATATTTTCTCTTGTATGTGTTAAATATTACATAACAATACCTTTTGAAAAAACTTGGCACTGACATCATTTGTGAACCTGGGGCTTTATTTCTGGGACAAAACCAGAACTGGCCAGAGCATGGGCAGCCTCAGACAGGCAGGTGGAGGTCAAAGGAACACTGCAGTGGGAAACAGGGTGGTGGCGCTGGACTTGGAGAGTTCCCGAATTAATTAATATTTGCCGTGTGACCTCAGGCGGGTTCCTCCACTTCTCTAGACTCAGTATCCTCATCTAGAAAACAGGGACAATAATAGTGCCTCCTACTACTAGTGCTATGAAGACTTAGAAGAGGTAACCGGCCGGGCACGATGGCTTACACCTGGAATCCCAGCAATTTGGGAGGCAGAGGTGGGAGGATCGGTTGAGCCCAGGAGTTTGAGACTAGCCTGGGCAACATGGCAAAACCCTATCTCTTCTAAAAATATTAAAATTAGCTGGGCATGGTGGTACGTGCCTGTAGTCCCAGCTACTCGGGAGGCTGAGGCAGGAGAGTCCCTTGAACCCAGGAGTTCAAGGCTGTGGAATTGCACCATTGCACTCCAGCCTGAGCAACATAGTGAGACCTTGTCTCTATGTTAAATAAACAAAATTAGCCAGGCATGGTGGTGCGCGCCTGTGGTCTCAACTACTAGAGGGGCTAAAGGGGGAGGACCACTTGAGCCCAGGAATTCAAGACTAGCCTGAGTAACATGATGAAACTCTGTCTCTACAAAAAATACAAAAATTAACCAGGTGTGGTGGCACACACCTGTGGTCCCAGCCACTTGGGAGGCTGAGGTGTGGGAATCACTTGAGCCTGGGTGGCCGAGGCTGTAATGAACCATGACCACACCACTGCACTCCAGCCTGGGTGACAGAGTGAGACCCTGTCTCAAAAAAAAAAAAGAGAGAGAGATCATATACACAAAGCCTCCCACACAATGCCTGGCACATCAAGTCGTGCTAACACAAGGTGGTAGATGTTGCTTTCGTCATTGCAGTGGTATTTGAGGATGGAGTTAAAAGAAGGGGGTTGCCAGGCACGGTGGTTCACATCTGTAATATGAACACTTTGGGAGGCCAAGGCAGGTGGATCACCTGAGGTCAGGAGTTCCAGACCAGCCTGACCAACATGGTGAAACCCCATCTCTACCAAAAATACAAAAATTAGCCGGGCATGGTGGGGGCACCTGTGGTCCCAGCTACTTTGGAGGCTGAGGGAGAGGAATCACTTGAACCCGGGAGGTAGAGTTTGCAGTGAGCTGAGATCATGCCATTGCACTCCAGCCTGGGTGACAAGAGCAAGACTCTGTCTCAAACAAAACAAAACAAAAAGAAGGGGGTTGGTTGGATGCTCTTGAAGAGCAGCTACCTTAGCATCAGGCACCCTAGAAGCAGTTAGACCCCCACCTGGGGGTGTTGGAGAAGCTTCAGGTTTCGTACCATCAGCCTTCTTCAAAGGTGTCCGGCAGTTCAGCCCCTTCCATTACCTTCTTTCTACAGGCAGGTCACAAATTCAATATTCCATCTTCCCCGAGGCCCAGTGTTTTCTCCAGGAGGTGAGTTCATGTTGCACCTATAAGCAGGCTAAATGGGAAGCCATATTGTAAGAAGGACGCTATTTGATGGGCAAGGGAAGCAGAGGGGTTGAGACTATTTTATTTAAAAATATTTTGAGACAGCGTCTTGCTCTGTGACCCAGACTGGAGTGCAATGGCACGATTATGGCTCATTGCAGCTTTGACCTCCCAGTCTCAAGTGATCCTCCCACCTCAGCCTCCTGAGTAGCTGGGACCACGGGTACATGCTATCAGGCCCAGCTAATTTTTTTATTTTTTGTAGAGATAGAGTCTCACTTCGTTGCCCAGGCTGGTCTCAAATTCCTGGGCTCAAGCGATCCTTCCGCCTAGGCCTTCCACAGTGCTGGGAGTACAGGCGTGACCCATGGCACCTGGCCAGATTGATACTATCTTGACTTGTGACTCTCGTCTCTTCCCCTTTCCCTTGGTCATGTCTGAGAACTTGGCCAGCTTATCTGGGAAGTCAGGCAAGAGGAAGAGACCTGTGTGGGCAGAGGATGGGTTCACACAGGAGACTGAGCAAACATGGTCCTCAAATTCCTCTACAGCCTCAAACTCCTGGGCTCAAGAGATCCTCTCACCTCAGCCTCCCAAGTAGCTGGTACTACAGGCCTGTGCCACCATGCCTGGCAATAAAGTATGTTTTGACAGGTGAGAAAACTAAGTCTCAGAGAGACAAAGTGACTTCCTCACAGTCACAAGCCATAAGGGACGGAGCAATAATGGGAAACCAGATCTCTGAGACCCCAAAGTACAAGTTCTTCCTTCCCCTGGTACCACATTTGAGGTGCTCGTCCTCCTTTGCCCAAGGCATTTCCCCACACCCTGAGCCCCCTCGTCCCACGGGTGCTGGGAATATACTGGCCATGGTGACTCCTGCTCCCCCGCTTCTGCGTGTGCCAGGCCTATCTTTGGTTGGAATCTTTGTCCCTTACTAATGCTAATGGCACACCTTTGTGCTTAGATAACTGGATTGTGGCTGTAGCTACACTGAGATCTCTCTCTTTTTTTTTTTTTTTTTTTGAGATGGAGTCTCACTCTGTCCACCAGGCTGGAGTGCAGTGGCGCGATCTCGGCTCACTGCAAGCTCCACCTCCCGGGTTCACGCCATTCTCCTGCCTCAGCCTCCCTAGTAGCTGGGACTACAGGCGCCCGCCACCGCGCCCAGCTAACTTTTTGTATTTTTAGTAGAGACGGGGTTTCACCATGGTCTTCATCTCCTGACCTTGTGATCCGCCCGCCTCGGCCTCCCAAAGTGCTGGGATTACAGGCGTGTGCCACCGCGCCCGGCCTGAGATCTCTTTTTTTTTTTTTTTTTTTTTTTGAGATGGAGTCTCACTCTGTTGCCCAGGCTAGAGGGCAATGGCTTGATCTCAGCTCACTGCAACCTCCACCTCCCAGGTTCAGGCGATTCTCCTGCTTCAGCCTCCTGAGTAGCTGGGATTACAGGCACCCGCCACCATGCTGGACTAATTTTTGTATTTTTAGTAGAGATGGGGTTTCACCATGTTGGCCAGGCTGGTCTTGAACTCCTGACCTCAAGTGATCTGCCTGCCTCAGCCTCCGAAAGTGCAACCACTGTGCCTGGCCACCGTGAGCTCATGACTAGAGTGCAGTGGCATGAGCATAGCTCGGGGCAGCCTCAACCTCAACCTCCTGGGCTCAAGCGATCCTCCTGCCTCAGCCTCCTGTGTAGCTGGGGCCACAGGTACACATGACTATGCTCCGCTAATTTTTTAATCTTCTGTGGAGATAAGGTCTCACTTTGTTGCCCAGGCTCCTCTCAAACTCCTCAACTCAAGCAATCCTCCCACTTCAGCCTCCCAAAGTGCTGGGATTACAGGTATGAGCCACTGCACCCAGTCTATTTTGACATTTATTGAATATATATTCTATATTAGAAATTCTGGCCCTGGCGCAGTGACTCACACCTGTAATTCCAGCACTTTGGGAGGCCGAGGCAGGCAGATCACCTGAGGTTGGGAGTTCGAGACCAGACTGACCAACATGGAGAAATCCCGTCTCTACTAAAAATAAAAAAATTAGCCGGGCGTGGTGGCACATGCCTGTAATCCCAGCTACTCAGGAGGCTGAGGCAGGAGAATCGCTTGAACCCGGAAGGTGGAGGTTGCGGTGAGCCAAGATTGCGCCTCTGCACTCTAGCCTGCACAACAGAGTGACACTCTGTCTCAAAAAAAAAAAAAAAAAAAAAGAAAAGAAAAGAAAAGAAAAACAAAAAGGAAAAAGAAATTCTTGAGGCTAAAAACGAAGGGAAAGATGAATAAGATTTAGTCGCTGCCCTCAAAGAGTTTGCAATCTGGAAATAAGGCAAAGCATCCATAATACAACATGGAAAAAGGTTTGCAGGAAATATGTAGATAGGGCTGATCCCCAGAGGACTCAACAGGGAGCTGTGGGAGGCAGCCTCCAAGATGGCCCCAGGGATCGTTTCTCCCATACCACACCCTGTTTGCAATTCCTGGGCCTCATCTGCTCCCTATTGCTGGTACCCCTGCTCCTGACACTTGAAAAATGCATACCTGGAGACTGAGGTTGGTGCCCACCCCCACAGCGATTGGGCCAAAGATAGAACACACGTCTCTCTATGGACCAATCACAGTCTGCGAGGCAGAGCCCAGGACTTAGGCTGAAACTATGGGAAAGGAACATTCTTTGCACTTAGGAACAAGCCAGAGCTGCTGATGGCAAACTGCCTCCGTGAAGGGAGAGGCTGCGTAATGTGGAGGAAAGCAAAGCCTAGAGGTGTGCAGAGGAGCCTCCTCACGCATTGCTTCAGCACTGTGCTTCGTACACGGACGTTTCTACTTATGCCAGCCAGAGTTGGTAACTTGGCTTGGGTTCCCAGAAAGCAGAGCTTGAGGTAAAGGCCTGTTTGCTCCTACTCTATAAGGGAGGGCCATCGCAGAAAGCACCGAGGAGAGACCATGGGAGAGAGGAGAGAAGGAACCACAGTGGCTATGAGGCTCCTCCTCTTAAAAGTCCATTGAGGATGAAAAGGGCCAGTATCCACTTTCCCCATCTCCCATCAGTCAAAGGTTTGTTTCATGGGGCATTAACTCCCCACCACCTTCACCCCTGCAGGCTGCTGGCTAATTCCTTTTCAGGGACTGCTGGCAGCCCTGGAACTGACAGGCGGGAATTAAACAAGTAACTGCAACGTGGTGAGGGTTTTGAAGAAATAGCACAGGGTAGCCAGAGGCACTGGCTCATGCCTGTAATCCCAGCACTTTGGGAGGCCAAGGGTAGCAAGGTCAGAAGTTTAAGACCAGACCTGCCTTGGCCAATGAGGTGAAACTCTGTCTCTACTAAAAATACAAAAATTAACCAGCGTGGTAGTGCACCAACAAGGTGAAACCCCGTCTCTAAAAAACATTAAAAAATTAGCCGGGCGTGGTGGCGCCTGCCTGTAGTCCCAACTACTTGGGAGACTGAGGCAGGAGAATTGCTTGAACCCGGGAGACGGAGGTTGCAGTGAGCCGAGATCGTGCCACTGCACTCCAGCAAGGCAGATCACAGTGAGCCAAAGTGAGACTGGAAAAAAAAAAGCAAAGAAGGAAGGAAGGGGAGAGAGAAAGAAGAAAGAAAGAAAGAAAGAAAGAAAGAAAGAAAGAAAGAAAGAAAGAAAGAAAGAAAGAAAGAAAGAAAGAAAGAAAGAAAGAAAGAAAGAAAGAAAGAAAGAGAGAAAGAAAGAGAGAAAGCAAGCGAGCGAGCATAGGGTATTCTGGGCGTGGGTCAGGAACGGCCTTCTAAGGAGGTAGTGAGTCCAAATGCTGACCCAAAGGAAGAGTAGGCGTCAGCCAGGCCAAGGGGTGCAGACAGGGAAGAATCATCGGGAAGTGAAAACCACATGTGGGGACCCTTGAGGCCAGAAAGAGCACGGTGTGTTTGCGGAACTAAAAGAAGGCCGACATTGCAGCAGCATTCAGAGCAAGGCAGATCACAGTGAGCATTTGTAGAGCACCAAGTATACACACACAGACGTAGCCACTTATTGTTTGAGCTGCCCTGCCCCTTCTCCCTTTTTTTCTGGGAGCTGTGCCTTCTTCCTTCCTGCCCGGGCACATGGTTGCCATAGGAACAGCCCTCTGGCCGTTGATTGGACTACAGGTGAACACCTCACCGAGGCGGGACAATCAGAGCCTAGGCCTGAGAAGACTGGGGAGGTCAGGGCCAGAGGGTGATTGAGGCTGTCAATGCAGGGCTGGGCAAGTTGCACGTTAACTCAGGAGATGTTGGCAGCCAGGTTTTCAGTGGACCAGGACGCGATGAAAGACACTTCTGCAGAGGTGTTAATGAGGCAGGCAGGGAGATGAGGAAATGTGAGAGAACCTGGTGCCCAGTCATCCTAGACGTGGCTGCACCCCTGCCCTGGAGTTGCTTGAAACAAAGCTCGCTTGTTGCTTAAACTGCATCCAGTGGGTTTCTGTCAGTTTCCTAACAAAACAAGTCCTAACTCATACCTTACCAAGTGCTAGGGCTTTATAGATGCATAAATATGGCAGGGTCTCTGCCCTGAAGAAGGTTATAAACCAATGGGAAAGACAGACACGTACACTGAACATTAACTGCAGGGTGATACGTGCTATTTAACTGCAGGGTGATACGTGCTATAATAAAAGTTTGTCCAAAGCAGGGAGATAGTGCAGAGATAAATTAAGATCACAGATGTAAAAGGATTTCGAAAAGAAAAATGTGTTACGTAAGTCCCCTAGAATTATACTTATGAAAATCAATTGATTTCTACTTTCAATTTAATCGAGAACACAGCCACTTCATTTTCAGAATGACGCTGTTTTATAAGGCAGTGCTGGCCTGTAATCTGGCAATGGGAAAATGATCCAGGGTCTCATGCTTTTATTTCGTCATTTGTGTTTGGTGAGTGGATAGATAAATAACCTTGCAGTTTCCCAGAGAATCAGGAAGCGTTTGACGGTTTGCCCTTGCAGCCTGTGTTGCAATTTTCGTTTTCTTTTTTTTTTTCCTGAGACAGAGTCTCATGCTGTCACCCAGGCTGGGGTGCAGTGGCGCAATCTTGGCTCACTACAACCTCCGCCTCCTGGGTTCAAGTGATTCTTGTGTGTCAGCCTCCCAAATAACTGGGATTACAGGCCTGCACCATCATGCATGGCTAATTTTCGTATTTTCAGTAGAGACGGGGTTTCGTCATGTTGGCCAGGCTGGTCTCGAACTCCTGTCCTCAAGTGATCTGCCTGCCTCAGCCTTTCAAAGTGCTGGGATTACAGGCGTGAGCCACCGTGCCTGGCCCCTGTGTTGCAATTTCCTGCCCTGCCTGCATCAACCTCTCCTTGACTCCATGAAATGAAAAGTCTGCTGATGCACTAAAATAAAATCTTGCAAGTGAATCACTGATTGAGTCTGCCGATTGACATGCATACCATTACCACCTTAACCACATGACAATGACATTATGTCTGGAGAGAAGGTGTGACCGTTTCCACCTATACAATCTTCAAAATCATCCCATTCAAGGGTGCCTCATAATGTTTGAATAATTTGTGAAAGAATAATGATATCTTATTGAGAAATACCTTCCCTCTACCCTCATCACAGGCAGACACCTGTTTATTCCTGTTGGGTTTTTTTGTTTCTTTTTTTTTTTTCTTTTTAGATTTAGAGAGGGTCTTGTTCTGTTACACAGGCTGGAGTGTAGTGGTATGATCACAGTTCACTGCAACCTCAACCTCCTGGACCCAAGTGATCCTCCCATCTCAGCCTCCCAAGTAGCTGGGACTACGGGCACGCACCACCACTCCCAGCTCCTTTTTTTTTTTTTTTTTTTTTTTGGAGAGATGGGTCTCACTATGTTGCCCAGACTGGTCTCCAATTCCTGGCTTTGAGTGATCCTCCCACCCCAGCCTCCCAAAGTGCTGGAATTACAGGCATGAGCCACCATGCTTGGCCCTCCTGCCAACTTTTTGATGGTGGAAATGAAAACACGGGATGTGCTTTGGTGTCAAGATGACCTAGGTTCAAATCCCAGTTCTACTGATGGCCAGCTGTGTGGTCTTGGGCAACTTAACCTACCAAAGCTTCAGTTTCCTCATCTGTTGAAGGAAAAAAAAAAAAAAAAAAAAAACACTGACAAAGGATGAGTGGTAGGTGGAGACGATGATGGAATGAGATAGGGCTCCAAGGGTTAGATGGGAGAAGGTGAGGCCAGGTGTGGTGGCTGATGCCTGCAATCCCAGCACTTTGGGAGGCCGAGATGGGCCGATCACCCGAGGTCAGGAGTTCGAGATCAGCCTGGCCAACGTGGCGAAACCCTGCCTCTACCAAAAATACAAAACTTAGTGGAGCATGGTGGTGCATGCTGGTGGTTGCAGCTACTCAGAAGGCTGAAGCAGGAGAATTACTTAAACCTGGGAGGCAAAGGTTGCAGTGAGCCAAGATCTTGCCATGCTACTCCAGCCTGGGCAACAGAGCAAGACTCCGTCTCAAAAAAAAAAAAAAAAAAAAAACGGAGAAGGTGGGTAAGGCTGGGAGGGCAGTACTTCTTTCCCAGCCGAGGTCATCTCCTAGGGATCAGAATCCGATCGAGTCAATTACATTTCATGAGAATGGCAGGTTTCTGAAGACTTGTATCATTTACAATTCAAAAACTCAAGAATAATTTCTCCTAAGAATAGCTCTAAAGTTGGGGGCATGATCCTCAGAACACAGATTCTACAGCCATTGCAGTATTGTCGTGCTTTCGTTGAGCCTTTGCTGTCTGTATCACTGCTAGTATTTTGCAAAACGCTCACACATAAATTACAACAAGTGCCCTCACAGGGATCGTAGCACCTCCTCGCAACACTTTTATCTCAGCTAACCGTTCTGTAGAAGTGATTACAACACCGATGATGCGCTTGTCAGCTGGAATGCTCCAAGACCACTAAATGAAGCTCCGGCATGCCTGAGTCCCAGCACGCCTGGACGATGCTGCTCCCAGTGGCTGACTTGGGATAGGATGCATATTTCTGTTTACCTGCTGGAGTGGTGCCATCACGTGGGACCATCATAAACAGTGTACAATTCAGAGTCCCACCAGTTTTGAAATGAAGGGATTCTTGATTTCTTTTCCTTCCTTCCTTCCTTCCTTCCTTCCTTCCTTCCTTCCTTCCTTCCTTCCTTCCTTCCTCCCTCCCTCCCTCCCTCCCTCCCTCCCTTCTTTCTCTCTCTCTCTCTCTCATTCTTTCTTTCTTTCTTTTTGATGGAGTCTCGCTCTTGTCGCCCAGGCTGGAGTGCAATGGCACCATCATGGCTCACTGCGACCTCTGCTTCCCAGGTTCAGGTGATTCTCCTGCCTCAGCCTCCCAAGTAGCTGGGACTACAGGTGTGCGCCAACGTGTCCGGCTAATATTTGTATTTTTGGTAGAGACAGGGTTTCACCATGTTGGCCAGGCTGGTCTCGAACTCCTGACCTCACGTGATCTGCCCACCTCGGCCTCCCAAAGTTCTGGGATTACAGGCAGAAGTCACTGCGCCTGGCCAAGGAATGGAAATTTATACCTCAGAAAAGAAGGAGAGTGTCACTTAGTTTTGCTTTCTGGAAAAAAAAAAAAAAAAAAAAAAATGAAGGCCGGGTGCAGTGGCTCACACCTGTAATCCCAGCACTTTGGGAGGCCAAGGCAGGTGGCTCACAATGTCGCGACCATCCTGGCCAACATGGTGAAACCCCATCTGTACTAAAAATACAAAAATTAGCTGGGCAATGTGGCACACACCTGTAGTCCCAGTTACTTGGGAGGCTGAGGCAGAAGAATTGCTTGAACCCAGAAGGCAGAGGTTGTAGTGAGCTGAGATTGTGCTACTGCACAATTTGCTGGGATTACAGGCGTGAGCCACCATGCCCCGCCTCATTTGAGCCTTTTTAAAGAAGTTTGCAGCTCATGCTTCAAGGAGAAGCAGTGGCAAGGCAATCATACAGGCCGGGTGTGGTGGCTCACTCCTATAATCCTAACACTTTGAGAGGCTGAGGTAGGAGGATCGCTTGAGCCCATGAGTTCTAGACCAGCCTGAGCAACATACCAAGATCCCATCTTTACTTTTTTTAAAAAAACAGGAACGCCGGGTATGGTGGTGCACGCCTGTAATCCCAGCACTTTGGGAGGCCGGGGTGGGTGGATCACCTGAGGCCAGGAGTTTGAGACCAGCCTGATCAACATGATGAAACTCCGTCTCTACTAAATACAGAAAATTAGCCAGACGTGGTGGCACATGCCTGTAATCCCAGCTACTTGGGAGGCTGAGGCAGGAGAATCACTCGAACCCGGGAGGCTGAGGTTGCAGTGAGCTGAGATTGTGCCACAGCACTCTAGCCTGGGTGACAGAGTGAGACTCTGTGTCAAAAATAATAATAAAATAAATAAATAATAAATTTTATAAAAGGAGCCAGGTGTGGTGGTGCACATCTGTAGTTCCAGCTATTCAGGAGGCTAAGATGGGAGGAACACTTGAGCCCAGGAGTTCAAGGCTACAGTAAGCCAAGATCGTGCCCCTGCACTCCAGCCTAGGCAACGGAGCGAGACTCTGTCTCAGAATTAAATAAAAACTTTTTTTAAAAAAGAAAGGCAATCGTACATCTTATGGGGTTTGCTTTCAGACGGAGCCCCACTCTGGCCAGGTTTGCACCAGGCTTCCTAGAAGAGGCCCACGTCCTCACATGTACATGAGGGGTCTATACTTGTCCTTCGAAACTCACCCCCAATTTCTTTCATCAGCTGGGGTCTTCCCAAGCTGCTTCTGCAGCTCAGCAGTAGGTACGTCCAAAGCCCATGCACATGGCCCCTGAGCAATTTTTTTCATCCTACTTCCCCTCCCCAAGTAACTCAGGGTGGTGCTTTTCCAACTGGCATCAGCAGCCATATTCCTGGGGATCCACAAGCTCTGCCAGAAGTTTTGAATGTTGTGTTTTCATTTTTGGGTTATCGGGGTTACTACACCAGGACGTTTGTGCCTTGCACAGTTTTTTTTTTTTTTTTTGAGACCTATTTTTCCTTTGTTGCCCAGACTGGATTGCAGGGGCATGATCTTGGCTCACTGCCACCTTCACCTCCTGCGTTCAAGCAATTCTTCTGCCTCAGACTCCTAAGTAGCTGGGATTACAGCCACCACTCCTGGCTAATTTTGGTATTTTTAGTAGAGGCGGGGGTTTCACCATGTTAGCCAGGCTGGTCTCGACCTCCTGACTTCAAGTGATCCGCCTGTCTCAGCCTCCCAAAGTGCTGAGATTACAGGCGTGAGCCACTGCACCCAGCCTGCACGATTTTATTTTATTTTATGTTATTTTATTTTATCCTTCCCATGAGTGCTCAGGATTTTAAAACCTGCTTTTCCATTTGGGTTAAGATTCTGTTCACTGCAGATGGGTCAGTGTGCAGTATCACTAAAGGCAAACATTTCACCCGAGTTCAAATACGAAAAAGTGGAAAGAGAGTTGTGTGGTCCTGTGAGATGAATTTTGCAACTTTCACCTTCTTCCCATCCAAATTACAATCTGCATTAGCAGTCCGTATGGTAGTAAATAAACAGTAAAGAAATTTCATTTAATATTTTCTGTGTTATATTTTGGGAGTATATGATTAAATTGATTGGCTCATTAAAATAACGGATAGGTGGTTGAAAAAGAGTTTATTGTTCACATCCAGAAGAAAATCAGTAGTGATTATGTCAGTGACTCAAATAATGATCCATTATCCAGTACAAAAAAAAGAGAAAAATCAAGTTGAAAATACATCTTTCTTCCATTAAACCACATTATCAGTGATTCACTTTGATTTTCTTTCAGTAAAACATCATCCATCCGTCAGGTTGATTTAAAGTTGTTAACTTTAGTTCATGAGTTTTTGTTTGTATTTTTAAGTTTATTCTAGTTTAAAAAGCTGAAGCAGAATATGAACTTTTTTTTTTTTTGAGACAGAGTCTCGCTCTGTTGCCCGGACTGGAGTACAGTGGCGTGATCTCAGTTCACTGCAACCTCTGCCTCCCAGGTGCCTCAGCTTCCAAGTAGCTGGGGCTACATGTGCGCACTCCCACGCCTGGTTTACTTTCAGTATTTTTAGTAGAGGTGGTGTTTCACCATGTTGGCCAGGTTGGTCTCGAACTCCTGGGCTCAAGTGATCCGCCTACCTTGGCCTTGCAAAGTGCTGGGATTACAGGTGTGAAGCATTGCACCTGGCCAGAATATGAACTTTTAAAATATGGAAGTTTAAGTTTTATTTTTCTTCCTTCTCTTCATTGCCTTGGCAGGATTCAACCTGATCTGGGAAGGGAGTCCCCCACACCTTCGCTGCCTCCCATCCCAATCACACACTGGTGTGAATAGTTTCCTTCCCTTTCCAGTAGCATGTGAAGAATTAGTCCCTCCAGCCCTAGGGGAAGGGAAATCAGTTTCCAGTGGATAATGAATCAGCAGTCAGTTTTATTGGGCCATCAGGATCTACCAGGGAAGAAAAGAGAGGCCTTTGTGTGAAGCAAGGGAGAGGGGAAGAGGGAGGGACTTCAAAATGCACTGTTGAGAGCCACACCAGCTTCCCGAGACCCTGGGAGCAGCACCTGTTGGTCTGCACACAGGATGGAGTCAGGCTCTCATCAGGGACAGCCCAGCTGGGGTAACAGCCAGCAACGCCACAAGACTGTCCTGTCCTATCTGGCTCCAAAGTGTGGACTCTTCTTTGAAATACTCCAGGACCCCTGAGAGCCCCGAGGGTATGTCTGGCTACCCAGTGGTGGGAACAGGAGGAGGCCCACTCCTGCAAGCGGGGATAATAGGCTCAATCCGGAGGCCCCCAGTCTGGGACAGTGACTGGGGAGGACCCCGTCAGGAAAACCATGAGTAGTGTGCGCTGGAGCAGGGTGTGAGGTGCTGGGGGAATCTGGAGGCAGGGACTGTCTGCTGTTGCTAAGAAAGCAAGGACAGGGGTGTGAGTGTCAGAGAGGCTGCCCCTTCCCTCTTCCTTCTGCCAGTCTTTCTCTAGATGGGCTGACCCTGCCAGAAAGCCAGCTGGCCAAGTAGTCTGGAATGTGTTTCAGAGTCCCAGCCCCAGAGCAAGTGGACAGGTGGACTTGGGGATGAGAGACACTAGGTCAGTGGCCACCTCGCTACTCCAATTCTGGCTGATTGAAGCTGAAAAGGAATGTACCAAAGGCTACTGGGCATCTCACAGAACTGGTTTAAGAACCCAGATCAGAGGCTGGGCACAGTGGCTCACGCCTCTAATCCCAGCACTTTGGGAGGCCGAGGCAGGTGGATCACCTGAGGTCAGGAGCTGAAGACCAGCCTGGCCAACAGGGTGAAACCACATCTCTACTAAAAATACAAAAATTGCTGGGTGTAGTGGCTCACACTTGCATTCCCAACACTTTGGGAGACCAAGGTAGGCAGATCACTTGAGGTCAGGAGTTGGAGACCAGCCTGGCTAACATGGTGAAACCCTGTCTCTACCAAAAATATAAAAAATTGACCGGGTGTGATGGCTCATGCCTGTAATCCCAGCACTTTGGGAGGCCAAGGTGGGTGGATAATGAGGTCAGGAGTCCAAGACCAGCCTGGCCAAGATGGTGAAACCCTGTCTCTACAAAAAATACAAAAATTAGCTGGGCACAGTGGCAGTCGCCTGCAATCCCAGCTACTCAGGAGGCTGAGGCAGAAGAATTGCTTGAATCCAGGGAGGCAGAAGTTGCAGTGAGCCGAGATCATGCCACTGCACTCTAGCCTGGGCAACAGAGTGAGACTCCATCTCGAAAATAAATAAATAAATAATATATATATATTTAGCAGGGTGTGGTGGCAGGTGCCTGTAATCCCAGCTACTTGGGAGGCTGGGGCAGGAGAATCGCTTGAACCCAGGAGGTGGAGGTTGCAGTGAGCTGAGATAACGCCACTGCACTCCAGCCTGGGCAACAGAGCCAGACTCCGTCTAAAATAAATAAATAAATAGGTAAAATAAAATACAAAAATTAGCCAGGCCTGGTGGCACGTGCTTGTAGTCCCAGCTACTTGGGAGGCCAAGGCAGGAGAATCACTTGAACCTGGGAGGTGGCAGTTGCAGTGAGCCGAGATCACACCACTTCACTCCAGTCTGGCAGCCTGGGAGACAGACAGAGCAAGACTAGGCATCAACAAAAAAAAAAAAAAAAAAAAAAAAGACAAGAAAAGAAAAAGAAAAAGGAAAGAAACCGGATCAGAAATTAGGTGGCTGGGCACACTGGCTCTTGCCTGTAATGCCAACACTATGGGAGGCCAAGACGGGAGGATTGTTTGAGGCTAGGAGTTCAAGGCCAGCCTGGGCAACATAATAAGAACCTCCCCCACCGCCGCCCGCTGCGCCACCACCGCCTATTTCTACAAAAATAAGATAAATTGGGCGGGAACCACAGCCCAGATCCAGACTAGTAAGGACACCACTGCCATCTAGCTGTTGCTGCCATGGTGTGGTAGATTCTATTATTTTCCAGAAAGGATTCCTTCTCTTGCCCCGCTTTGTGCTTCTCTGTGGGCAGAGTATATTGCCCTGCCCCCACTGACTTTGGGTTGGCTGTGTGACTTGCACATACTAATGGGGGATGGGCAAAGTGACCTTGGGCCGGTTCTGAGCAGAGAGCTCAGGAGGCATCCTGGGTTCCTGCCCCTGCTCTTGTACTCCTGCCGTCTTGCATGAGAAGAGCGTACCCCAGGTAGCTGGCTGCTCCTCCAGCCTGGGGTCTGCAATAAGACGTGTGGATCACACCTGAACCCCAACTACAGTCTGGAGCCCAGCCCATCAGATTCCAGCAGAAGTGACCAATCATCTGACCACCCACAACTGATGCCCAGAACTGTGAGAAACGCTTGCTTGTTGCTAGAAGCCCCTGAGATTTGGGAGTGTGTGTTGTCACAACAAAAGCTGACAGAAAATACAAAAAAAATACATGTGACCAGCTTTAAGTATCTCTCCAGGCCAGGTGTGGTGGCTCGTGCCTGTAATCCCAGCACTTTGGGAGGCTGAGGCGGGTCGATCACTTGAACCCAGGAGTTCAAGACCAGCCTGGCCAACATGGTGAAAACTCATCTCTATAAAAATACCAAAATTAGCCAGGCATGGTGGTGCACACCTGTAATCCCAGCTACTCAGGAGGCTGAGGCAGGAGAATCACTTGAACCTAGGTGGAGGTTGTAGCGAGCCGAGATCGCGTCACTGCACTCTAGCCTAGGGGATAGTGCGAGACTCTGTCTCAAAACAAACAAACAAATAAATAAAATAAAAATACCAAAATTAGCCGGGTGTGGTGGTGTATGCCTGTAATCCCAGCTTCACAGGAGGCCAAGGCAGGAGAATCACTTGTACCTGGGAGGTGGAGGTTGCAGTAAGCCAAGATCGCACCACTGCACTCCAGCTTAGGTGACAGAGCAAGACTCCATCTTGAAGAAAAAAAAGAAAAAGATTCTCTCCACCCACTGCTGCTTTGCATCCCTGGCTCCAGATACAAAATCCTATGTGGCTGTACCCCATTGGCCAAACCCGGGTAATGCATCTGTGCAGCACCTGCCAGGGAGACTGAGAATGTGCTATTGGGTGTTTTCATGTTCTGTAGAAGGGCGTGGGCTGCATCCCTCCCTGGCCCAGTGAGACTCATGGGGTGGGTGGCCAGGGCTGAATGGTGTCCTCCAGGAATCTCTGTCTGCCCAGAACCTCAGAATGTGACCTTATTTGGAAGCAGGGCCTTTGCAGATGTAATTAGTTAAGTTAAAATGAGGTCATACTGAATTAGGGTAGGCCCTAATCCAATAACTGATGTCCTTATAAGAAGAGAAAACAGAGACACAGAGAGATACACAGGGAGAAGGCCATGTGATGACAGAGGCAGAGACTGGAGTGATGTCTCCCAGCCAAGGGATGCTGAGGATTGCTGGCACCCACCACAAGCCGGGAGAAGCACAGGATAGATCCTTCCTACAGCCTTCAGCAAGTGCATGGCCCTGCTGAAACCTGGAGTCAAGACTTTTAGTCTCCAGAACTGTGAGAGATTCGAATTCTATTGCTTCACGCCACCCAGTTCGGGGTGCTTTGTGACAGCAGCCCTGGGAAATGAATACAGTGGGCAGATCCTCAAATATAGGAAGGAGGTGATGAGGGAAGTCATCCCTTTACCCCCATAAAAAAGATATGTTGACCAGGCACGGTGGCTCACACCTATAATCCCAACATTTTGGGAGGCCGAAGTGGGCAGATCACGAGGTCAGGAGATTGAGACCATCCTGGCTAATACAGTGAAACCCCATCTTTACTAAAAATGCAAACAATTAGCCAGGTGTGGCACGCACCTATAGTCCCAGCTACATGGGAGGCAGAGGCAGGAGAATCACTTGAACCTGGGAGGTGGGGTTTGCAGTGAGTCGAGATCATGCCATTGTACTGAAGCCTAGCAACAGAGCGAGACTCTGTCTCAAAAAAAAAAAAGTTGTGTTTTCTTTTCCTATACACATTTCAGTAATATTTTGTAACAATAATTCAAGGGAAGGGCTCTTGGATGTTTCTTCTTTTAAAGCAGGTGGTGGCATGCCCCTGTAATCCCAGCACTTTGGGAGGCCGAGGCAGGAGGATCACTTGAGCCCAGGAGTTTAAGGCTACAGTGAGCAATGATCACACCACTGCACTCCAGCTTGGATGACAGGGAGATCCTGTCTCTAAAAAAGTAAAAAATTGGGCCAGGCACGGTGGCTTACGCCTGTAATCCCAGCACTTTGGGAGGCCAAGGTGGGCAGATCATGAGGTCAAGAGATGGAGACCATCCTGGTCAACATGGTGAAACCGCGTCTCTACTAACAATACAAAACAAATTAGCTGGGTGTGGTAGGATGCCCCTGTAGTCCCAGCTACTTGGGAGGCTAAGGTAGGAACATCACTTGAACCCAGGAGGCAGAGGTTGCAGTGAGTTAAGATCGCGCCACTGCACTCTAACGTGGCGATAGAGCCAGACTCCATCTCAAATAAATAAATAAATAATTGGCCGGGCACAGTGGCTTATGCCTGTAATCCCAGCACTTTGGGAGGCTGAGGCAGGCCGATCACTTGAGGTCAGGAGTTGGAGAGCAGCCTGGCCAACATGGCAAAACCCTGTCTCTACTAAAAATACAAAAAAAATTAGCTTGGTGTGGTGGTGCATGCTTGTAGTCCCAGCTACTTGGGAGGCTGAGGCATGAGAATTGCTTGAACCTGGTGGCAGAGGTTGCAGTGAGCCAAGATTGCACCACTACACTCCAGCCTGGGTGACAGAGCAAGACTCCATCTCAATAAAAAATAAAAATGAAATAAAATAATAAAAATAAAAATAAGAATTTGAAGTTGACTGTACATGAACTTGAGGAAATGTAGGCACAGCATCCCCTGGGCACGATAGCCTCTGTGGAAGGAGTTTGGTATTTGAGGTCTCTGCCTTTTCCTAGATCCCATCTGATTCAAAGGTAATTTTGCCTGGAGATGGTGTTCAAGACCTTCGGGTGAAAAACAGGTGCCTTTTGAAATAGTTCGAATTTCAGACTACAGGTGCTGCTCTGGGGGCAGAATGCCTAGGGCTGGAGTTTGACATCTGAGCAAGACCTAAGCAAGATTCCGCCTTAAAAAAAAAAAAAAAAAAAAAAAAAAAAAAAAGCCAGCTGTGATAGTTCACACCTGTAATGCCAGCACTTTGGGAAACCGAGGCAGGAGGATCGTTTGAGCCCAGGAGTTCGAGACCAGCCTGGGCAATACAGTGAGACCTCATCTCTTAAAAACAAACAAACAAACACGCCAGGCACAGTGGCTTATGCTCGTAATCCCAGCACTTTGGGAGGCCAACCCAGGTGGATCATGAGGTCTGGAGTTTGAGACTAGCCTGACCAGCATGCTGAAACCCCATCTCTACTAAAAATACAAAAATTAGCTGGGCATGGTGGTGCACACCTGTAATCCCAGGTACTCGGGAGGCTGAGGCAGGAGAATCGCTTGACTATAGGAGGTGAAGGTTGTAGTGAGCTGAGATTGTGCCACTGCACTCCAGCCTGGGTGACAGAGCAAGACTCCATCTCGAAAACAACAACAACACAACAACAAAACATAGATATGTATGTACGTATAGGAAAAGGCATGGTACACTAGCCACAGTTTCAGGCATCCACTGGGGATCTTGGAACGTATCCCCTGTGGATAAAAGGGAATTTTGTGTATTTCCTAAGTGTTTTTTTTACAATTGAAATTCAACAAGGCAATGGCATGGAGACAAGGCAGGAGACTGCTTTAATTAAGACACTTTGGAGGCATAGCAACAAAGTGTCAGGCATGGCTCTTGTTTTGAATCCAGATTCCCATAAACCAACTGTAAGAAGATACTTTTTAAGTTTGGTGAGTAGATATTTTTGACATAATTGGGAAAATTTTAATAGGAACTGGGTATTGGATGATACTAAGTCATTACTGACAATTTTGTCACATGTGCTATAAGTATTAAAAGAAAAGGTCTATATTTTAAGAAGTACATGCTTGGGGCAAAATGCCATCATATTTGGGATATGCTTTAAAAATTTTATAACAGGAGCTGGGTGCGGTGGCTCCTGCCTGTAATCCCAGCACTTTGGGAGGCCAAGGCAGGCAGATGCCTTAGGTCAGGAGTTCGAGACCAGCCTGGCCAACACAGTAAAACCCCGTCTCTACTAAAAATACAAAAAATTAGCCAGGCGTGGAAGTGCGCACCTGTAGTCCCAGCTACTCAAGAGTCTGAGGCAGGAGAATCAGTTGAACCCAGGAGGCAGAGGTTGTAGAGAGCTGAGATCGCACCACTGTACTCCAGCCTGGGCAATAGAGTGAGATGGTGTCTCAAAAAATATATAATGGTAGACCCAAATTTTAACCATTGCTTTTGGGTAAGAGATGTGATTTCTTTTTTTAAATTTTATTTATTTTCATTATTTTTTATAAAGACTGGGTCAAACTATGTTGCCCAGGCTGGGCTCAGACTCTTGGGCTCAAGTAATCCTCCCACCTTGGTCTCCCAAAATGCTGGGATTACAGGCATGCGCCACTGCACCTGACCAAGAGATGTGATTTCTAGCAG
Source organism: Piliocolobus tephrosceles (assembly GCF_002776525.5). Taxonomy (NCBI): domain Eukaryota; kingdom Metazoa; phylum Chordata; class Mammalia; order Primates; family Cercopithecidae; genus Piliocolobus; species Piliocolobus tephrosceles. Next base: position 13,296,694 of record NC_045439.1, on the reverse strand, counting down.
CCTGTCTATTTGTCCTCGGTACGAGAATATTTTGAAAACAAGCAGATAATATTTTAACAAATGGAAGAAGTAATAAAGCTAGTCACAAAAGTATTTAAAGCCTGTAGAGAAACATTTGGTTAAACACTGTATATTGAATGCACATGTTATCTCTGTTTCTACCTGAAACTCATCCAAAATGACAGTCAAGGATGAAAACAAATATAAACCCACGACAAGGAGAAGTGGGTACGTCGACTGCCGAGGAGTGATGTCAATATGTTTTGGAATATGGACAGCTGTTGTTGTTGTTATTTTTTTTTTTTTTTTTTGAGATGGAGTCTCGCTGTGTCGCCCAGGCTGGGGTGCAATGGCACAATCTTGGCTCACTGCAGCCTCCCGGGTTCAAGCGATTCTCCTGCCTCAGCCTCTTGAGTAGCTGGTATTATAGGCACCCACCACCACGCCCAGCTAATTTTTTTTTTTTTTTTTTTTGCCTTTTTGAGTAGAGACGGGGTTTCACCATGTTGGTCAGGCTGGTCTTGCACTCCTGACCTCAGGCAATCCACCCACCTTGGCCTCCCAAAGTGCTGGGATTATAGGCATGAGCCACCGTGCTCTGCCTGAACAACTGTTAAAGGAACAATCCCTGCAGAGGGGGCTACCAAGTGAAAACATGTTCCCCCCCCCGGAACTTCCACAACACTAGGGCAGCAGGATGGACACAGGACAGGACATAGCCACACACCACGGTCTGAAAGCAGAGGGAATAATGGGTTGAAGAATGACCCCCAAAGATATCAGGGCCTAATCTCTGGAATCTATGAACGCTACTGTGATTGGAAAAAGGGTCTTTGGGCCAGGCACAGTGGTTCACGCCTGTAATCCCAACCCTCTGGGAGGCTGAGGAAGGGCGAAGGATGAGAATTGCTTGAGGCCAGGAGTTCGAGACCAGCCTGTTCAACAGAGGGAGAGCTCATCTACACAAAAATAAAAATTAGTCAGGTGTGGTGGTGCAGGCCTGTAGTTCTAGCTACTTGGGAGGCTATGGTGGGAGGATCACTTGAGCCCAGGTGTTCAAGGCTACAGTGAGCTATGATTACACCACCACATCTCAGTGCCTGGGTGACCAAGCAAGACCCCGTCTCAAAAAAAAAAAACAACAAGAAAGGAAGAAGGAAGGAAGGAGGGAAGAAAGGAGGAAGGGAAGGAAGGAAAAGAGGCAGGAAGGGAGGGAAAGGGTCTCCCAGCTACTTGGGAGGCTGAGGTGGGAGAATTGCTCAAGCCTGGGAGGTCAAGCCTGCAGTGATCTATGATCGTACCACCGAACTCCAGCCTGGGAGACAGAGCAAGGCCCTGTCTCAAATAAACAAGTAAACTTTTAAAACATTTAAAAAGAAAAAAGGTGGCTGGGTACTGCGGCTCACGTCTTTCTCAAAAGAAAGAAGAAAGGAAGAAAGGAAGAAAGGAAGAAAGGAAGAAAGAAAGAAAGAAAGAAAGAAAGAAAGAAAGAAAGAAAGACCCAGAAGAAGGTGTAGGGGTGAAAGAAAAAAAAAAAAGCTGGGTGCAGTGCATCATGCCTGTAATCCCAGCACTTTGGGAGGCCGAGGCAGGTGGATCACTTGAGGTCAGGAGTTCGAGACCATCCTGGCCAAATTGGTGAAACCCCCATCTCTACTAAAAATACAAAAATTAGCCAGGAGTGGTGGCTGTCGCCTGTAATCCCAGCTATTCGGGAGGCTGAGGCAGGAGAATCGCTTGAACCCAGGAGGCAGAGGTTGCAACGAGCTGAGAGTGCACCACTGCACTACAGCCTGGGCAACAGAGTGAGACCCTGTCTCAAAACAAAAATGGAAAGAAAGAAAGAAAGGAAAAGAAAGAGAAAGAAAGAAAGAAAGAAAGAAAGAAAGAAAGAAAGAAAGAAAGAAAGAAAGAGAGAGACAAAGAGGGTCTTTGCAGATTATCCCCCCCTATAATCAACAAGAATTAATTGCCTTTTTTTTTTTTGAGACGGAGTCTGGCTCTGTCTCCCAGGCTGGAGTGCAATGGTGCAGTCTCAGCTCATTGCAAGCTCCACCTCCTGGGTTCAGCCATTCTCCTGCCTCAGCCTCCCGAGTAGCTGAGACGACAGGCGCCCGCCACCAAGCCCGGCTAATTTTTTTGTATTTTTAGTAGAGACGGGGTTTCACCGTGTTAGCCAGGATGGTCTTGATCTCCTGACCTCGGGATCCGCCCGTCTTGGCCTCCCCAAAGTGCTGGGATTACAGGCTTGAGCCACCGCGCCCGGCCTAAAATTTTTAATAGTTACTGAGTTTATAGTCCTTTGGACATTGCATAATTTACTTAATCTGTTAGTTTTTGTTGGATATTTATATGGTTTCTGATTTTTTTCACAATTATAAAAAATATTGCAATGAAAAACATTTTAGTCCATTCTTTGTAGACATCCTTATTTAGTTTCTTGGGATACATTTCTATAGAATATGTTAGATAAAAGGAATGCACACTTTAATAGCTTTTGTTGCTGGGTATGGTGGCTCACACTTGCAAGCCTAAGGGAGGCTGAGGCAGGAGGATTGCTTTGAGCCCAGGAGTTCCAGACAAGCCTGGGCAACATGGCAAGACTCTATCTCTATAAAAATAAAAATAAAATGGCCAAGTGTGACGGCATGCACCTGCAGTCCCAGCTCCTCAGGAAGCTGAGGTGGAAGGATCGCTTGAGCCTGGGAGGTCAATGCTGCAGTGAGCTGTGATCATGCCACTGTACACCAGCCTGTGCAAAAGAATGAGACAAAAGCAAAAAAATAAAAGCCTTTGTTAAATATTCACGGTACAGTTGCTTAGAAACCAAAAGCTGGTTGGTACAAGGTAAGTCTCCCCACTCTGACAGAGGGATGAGAGTGTCAGGGGCCAAGCAGGTTATTGCTTCTTGTTTTTCTTTTCTTTTCTTTTCTTTTTTTTTTTTTTGAGACAGAGTCTCCCTCTCTTGCCCAGGCTGGAGTGCAGTGGCGCAATCTTGGCTCACTGCAACCTCTGCCTCCTGGGTTCAAGCGATTCTCCTGTCTCAGCCCCCCGAGTAGCTGGGATTACAGGCATGCACCATCACCCCTGGTTAATTTTTGTATTTTTAGTAGAGACAGGGTTTCACCATGTTGGCCAAGCTGGTCTCGAAGTCCTGACCTCAGGCCAGAATGCTGGGATTACAGGCATGAGCCACTGCACCTGGCTTATTGCTTATTCTTAAAGGACACACAGAAGGGAGGGAAGTGAGATCAGGAGGGAATCAGGGAAACCGAGAAGCAGCTGGACATTTATGGCTTGGAGTAGGGAAGATTTAGGAGGCACTTACGCATGTATGCTAAAAAGGTGAACATACGCTGGCTGTTCACCAGTGAACCTCAAATGGCCTCTGGCAACTTTTAGAATGGACACAGGGCAATTCTGTGCTTATTACTCGGATACATGAAGGAATGGACGGAGGATTTTTTCTCTTTTAACCTAGTTCTAATAGAGGAATTTTGTCATTTGTAGGTAAAATATAGAATAGAAGTAACAAATATATAGGCTTTTTCTCTGCATAGGTAGAACTAACAGCTGTCAGCAGCAGCCTCTAAGACAGCCCCAGTGATTCCCACGTCCTGGAATCCACACTTATGTTTCTCTCCTCCCCTTGAGTATGAGCTGGATTACCGACTTGCTTCTAATGAATAGAATATGACACAGCAATGGGATGTCACTTTTGAGATAAGATGATTAAAAGATGGTGGCTTCCGCGTGGCTGTTCTCTCTCACTCTCTCCTGGATCACTTGTTTCCAGGGGAAATCAGCCCTGTGTTATGAGTTAGCCCCGGTGGACAGGCACACGTGGGTGAGTGTGAAAGAGGATCATCTAAGACATGGCTGCAGCCCCGGCTGGCTGCTCTGCTGCAGTCTCTGAGAGCCAGAACCACCCAGGTAAGCTGCTCCCGATTCCTGATCCATAGAAACTGTGAGATAACAGCTGTTAAACCATTGCTGCTTTCAGACACTAAGTTCCGGGTTAATTTATGATGCAGCAGTGGTGAACAGAGACAAGAGCTATCTACTGAGTATTCACTATGCCGTGGCTGACAGCACTTCACAGGTACCGGTTCATTGGATCCTCACAATGACCCCGTGAATGAGTTTCATTGTTATCCCCATTTTCAGTTGAGGAAACTGAGGCCCCAGGCAGGGTTAATAAAGTTGCCCAAGGTCACAGAGTTAGAAAATGGTGAAGCTGGAATATTTTTGTTTTTGGAGATGGAGTCTTGCTCTGTTATCCAGGCTGGAGTGCAGTGGCACGATCTTGGCTCACTGCCTCCAGGTTCAAGCAATTCTCCTGCCTCAGCCTCCTGAGTAGCTGGGATTCTAGGCATGCGCCACCACACCTGGCTAATTCTTTTGTGTTTTTAATAGAGACAGGGTTTCACCATGTTGGCCAGGCTGGTCTTGAACTCCTGACCTCAAGTGATCTGCCCTCCTCAGCCTCCCAAAGTGCTGGGATTACAGATGTGAATCATTGTGCCCAGCCTGAAGCTGGAATCTGACCTGGGGCAATCTGGCACCAGAGTCTATGCTCCTATGAAGACAGTTTAAAAAATAGCTGCTCATATTTCACTGGCTAGATCTGAATTATTTGCCCACGCCTACAGCAAGCAGTTTGGCAAAGGATACCAAATCATTTCAACTTTTCAGATTTACCACTCTCTCAGGAGGCTGAGACAGGAGGAGCACTTGAACCCAGGAGTTCGAGGCTGCAGTGACCTATGATTGCACCACTGCATTCCAGCATAGGCTACAGAGTGAGACCAAATCTCTAAAATAAACAAACAAACACAACAACAACAAAAGATTTACCACCCACTCTTTCTATTAGGGCTGGGGAGAGGCTGAACTTCCTCTGGTATTAACGGTTCTGTAAGTGGGTGAACAAATTTAATCACAAAAGAGGAAAAGGGTTAATAGTTGCTGTGCTGGGCTGTAGCGAACAGTGTTGTCTCTTCTGTAGCATAAGTTATGCTGTATTATTATTATTATCAGAGAGATAATAATAATAATTATTATTAATTAATAGAAGAGAGGTAATGGGTTGGGTTTAGGAAACAAGGTGAGAAACAGGTTCACCAATGATTATATTCATTTCCTTATGCCTACTCTTGCTGAGGCGGGTGGATCTCTTGAACTCAAGAGTTTGAGACCAGCCTGGGCAACATAGTGAAGCCCTGTCCCTACAAACGATGACAAAAAATTAGCTGGGCACGGTGGTGCATGCCTGTGGTCCCAGCTACTCCGGAGGCTAAGGTGGTAGGAGGATTGTTTGGGCCCGGGAGGTCAAGGCTGCAGTGAAACATGATCGTGGCACTGCACTCCACCCTGGGTGACAGAGTGAGACCTTGTCTCAAAAAGAAACAACAAACAAACAAGAAATACTGATTGGCTGGACGTAGTGTTGTGCGTGTGTGGTCCCAGCTACTCAGGAGGCTGAAGTTGGAGGATTGCTTGAACCTAAGAGTTCGAGGCTTCAGTGGGCTGTGTTTGTACCATTGCACTCCAGCTTGGGCAACAGAGTAAAACCATGTCTCAAAAAAGAAAAGAAATATTGATTACCTTCCAAGTGTATTGGGCTTATGTAGGGATGTGATACTCCTTGAAGAGGAGCATAGAATCTAGTGGGAGAGTTAAAAGCACACTCATCAAAAGATATGCTGATAATATTTGGAAACTCACATTAAATGACAAATATTAAGAACTTAGAGTCAGTTTATAACTTATTTATGTTTTTGAGACAGAGTCTCACTGTCACCCAGGCTGGAGTGCAGTAGTGTAATCTCGGCTCCCTGCAACCTCTGCCTCCCGGGTTCAAGTGATTCTCCTGCCTCAGCCTCCTGAGTAGCTGAGATTACAGGCATGCACCACTATGCCCAACTAAATTTTGTATTTTTGGTAGAGATGGGGTTTCACCATGTTGGCCTGGCTGGTCTCAAACTCATGGGCTCAAGTGATCTGCCCACCTCAGCCTCCCAAAGTGCTGGGATTACAGGCGTGAGCCTCCACACCCGGCCCAGTTTATAGTTTAAAGATACTCAAAAGAATCCTCTGAGTACCAGAGTTTTAGAGCTAAAAGAGAGTACAGATTTTGTAGGTAAATAAACTGAAGTCCAAGATAAATTAAGCATCTCTGCTCAGGTCACAGAACAAGACAGAATCAGCCTCAGATTTGGGTTCCCAGTTGGGCCCCACCTCTACTCAGCTTCATGTCCTGGAGCAAAGCTTCTCACCGTCTCTGAGCTTTACATGCCTCATCTGTAGAATTCTGCTATTGTCGACCCAACCTCTGACTCCCAACCCACCTTTTAGGGTGGTGACTTACAAGCCTGCTTTACAGTGAATTAATGAATAATTATCAGTAAATCAGTGTAATATATGACACTAATTTATTTAACATACTTACCCAGTTTATATGATAATATAAGAATAGGCCGGATGCAGTGGCTCACGCCTGTAATCTCAACACTTTGGGAGGCCAAGGCGAGCAGATCACCTGCCAGGAATTTGGGACCAGCCTGACCAACATGGAGAAACTCTGTCTCTACTAAGAATACAAAATTAGCGGGGTGTGGTGGTGCATGCCTGTAATCCCAACTACTCGGGAGACTGAGGCAAGAGAATCGCTTGAACCCGGGAGGTGGAGGTTGCAGTGAGCAGAGATCGTGCCATTGCACTCCAGCCTAGGCAACAAGAGTAAGACTCCATCTAAAAAAAAAAAAAACAAAAAACAAAAAAAAAAAAAGAAAATGAAAGAAAAAGAAAACTAGGCCAGGCGTGGTGGCTCATGCCTGTAATCCCAGCACTTTGGGAGGCGGAGGAGACAGATGACCTGAGGTCAGGAGTTCAAGACCAGCCTGGCCAACATGGTGAAACCCAATCTCTACAAAAATACAAAAATTAGCCAGGAATGTTGGCAGGTGTCTGTAATCCCAGCTATTTGGGAGACTGAGGCGGGAGAATCGCTTGAACCCAGGGGGCGGAGGTTGCAGTGAGCCGAGATCGCATCACTGCACTCCAGCCTGGGTGACAGAGTGAGACTCAGTCTCAATAAAACAAGACAAAACAAAAAACTAACACCTCTCAAAGCAGAGTAAGGCTGGCTGGCAGCAATAGAAGGAGAGCATGTGGGAACCCACCATAGCTCCATAGTACTTTGAATCTCAAATTCTTTCTTTCTTTTTTTTTGAGACAGAGTTTCACTCTTGTTGCCCAGGCTGGAGTGCAGTGTGGCTTCAGTGGGCTGTGTTTGCACCATTGCACTCCAGTTTGGGCAACAGAGTAAAACCATGTCTCAAAAAAGAAAAGAAATATTGATTACCTTCCAAGTGTATTGGGCTTATGTAGGGATGTGATACTCCTTGAAGAGGAGTATAGAATCTAGTGAGAGAGTTAAAAGAAATACTCATCAAAAGATATGCTGATAATATTTGGAAACGCGATCTCAGCTCACCGCACCCTCTGCCTCCCGGGTTCAAGTGATTCTCCCGCCTCAGCCTCCCGAGTAGCTGGTATTATAGGCATGTGCCACCACGCCCAGCTAATTTTTGTATTTTTAGTAGAGATGAGGTTTCTCCATGTTGGTTAGGCTGATCTCGAACTCCAGACCTTAGGTGATATGCCTGCCTCAGCCTCCCAAAGTGCTGGATTACAGGTGTGAGCCACCGCACCTGGCCTGAACCTCAATTTCATTCTCTTTAAAATAAGTGACTTTCAGAAGTTGATCTTGTTTCCAATGTTGAGAGACACACTAGCTGGGAGTGAAGTGGAATCACGAAGAACGTTCTCATTTGAACAGACTGGGATCAATCCATTTGGTGAGGCTAGGCCTCTCTGACCAGTGAATTAGAAGATTCTAGAATGTCATGGACCTAGAGAGAAGTCATTGTCCTAGACTGAGTACTGAAAAATATTTTTCTGCATAAAAGCTGGAGAAATGTTCTAGTTTTCCAGGGTTAGATTATGACCCTGTTTACGTAAGAATCCCTTTCCCTGCTTTGGCTGGGGCCTGCCCTTCGTGCTAACTGCCACCTAGTGGTGTTTCAATGAATGAAATGACTTGTTTTACTGGTTGGCATCTCAGGTCATTTGTTATTACCATGCATATGGTGTATATATCTACACAGATTTTTTTTGTTTTGTTTTGTTTTGTTTTTGAGACAGGGTCTTACTCTGTCGCCCAGGCTGGAGTGCAGTGGTGCAATCTTGGCTTACTGCAGCCTCAACTTCCCCAGGCTCAAGAGATTCTCCCACCTCAGCCTCCCAAGTAGCTGGGACCACAGGCATGCACTATCACATGTGGTTTTGTAGAGACAGGGTTTCACTATGTTGGTCAGGTCAGTCTTGAACTCCTAGGCTCAAATGATCAGCCTGCTCCAGCCTCCCAAAGTGCTGAGATTACAGGCATGAGCCACCTCACCCAGTCCTTCTTTTTAAAATTATTTTTTACTTTTTGCTGAAACATCTAGGAACCCAAGATATGTGTGTGTTTCAATGAATATTTTTTTAATAGTAGTTTTAGGCTTACAGATAAGTTATAAAGAGCGCAGAGAGCTCCTGAATTCTCACCTACTTTCCCCTATTGTTAACACTTTACATTTCCATGGTACATTTGGCACCTCCAGGAAACTTAACATTGACACATTTCTGTTACCTCTAACCTCCTAACTATACTTGGATCCCACTTTTCCACTCATGCCCTTTATCTGTTCCAAGATCCCTTCCAGGACACATTACATTTAGTTCACCACCTCTTTCCTTAGTCTCTAGTCTGTGATCTGTGATGGTTTCTTTTTTTTTTTTTTTTTCTTTTTTGAGGTGGAGGCTCACTCTGTCGCCTAGGCCGGAGTGCAGTGGCACAAACTCAGTTCACTGCAACCTCCACCTCTTGGGTTCAAGCAATTCTCTTGCCTCAGCTTTCCCAGTAGCTGAGATTATAGGTGCCCACCACCACGCCCAGCTAATTTTTCTATTTTTAGTAGAGATAGGGTTTCACCATGTTGGCCAGTTCACCTGAGGTTCACCTGACCTCAGGTGATCCGCCCGCCTTGGCCTCCCAAAGTGCTGGGATTACAGGCGTGAGCCACCAAGCCCAGTTGAAACATAGCTATTTAAGGGGAGCATATTTTATTTTACATGATTCCATAAACATAACTTAAACAAAAATTATGTAGTGTTTACCAGATACATGTCAGAACACCTTGAGAACAGCTTTCTGGAATCAGATTATGAGCCCTTACCCCTGGCATTGAATCTCTCTGATCCTCAAGCTTCTCATCTGTCAAATGGGGAAATAGCAGGATTCTGAATAAGGTAGCATAGAATACATTAAGATGGAACTCTGGAAATATCTGAGCCTGCCGCTCACTAGCTGTGAAACCCTGGGCAAGTTTCTTAGCTTCTCAGTCTCATCTGTAAAACAGGGAAAATCAAGGACTGAGCTCGTTGTAGGACCAAATGTGCTCACTGGTGCTCAGTATCTGCTGTTCAATGCCAGCTATCATCACTGACCCTGAATAGACCTCCAGGACAGGGATTGTAGTCTAAATCTAATGACACAGTCTTAAGCCCTCAGCTCAGTGCCTCACATACGGAGAAGTGCAACCTGTATTAATACCCGTGGGTGCACACATTCACCATGTCTGCTTCCCATTACTGAGGGGGCAAGTGAGTGGCCCGTGTCACAATGCCTTGTACACTCCAAATGACTACACAAATATGAACAAGATCAGAATTACACCTTCTAATCTATTCAGAATCCATATGTCATCTAATATTTATCTTTCCATCGTGGAAGAATTTATGGGAACCTAATCATGACATTTAGTCATAACACAAACATTATACTATGCCTTTGAATCTAAAACCGAGGTGCACATCCCAAATTTGGGTACTTTATGAAATACTTTATCCTACCTTTCAGCAATTGTTAACTGTCTTTTTTTTTTTTTTTTTTTTTAGGTAAAAGATAACCCATGCCACCTGCCCAGGTCTTACAGAGTCTCATATTCTCCACTGCTAAGTGTCTAATTTGCAGTAGGATTCTGATCCAGAATAACGTGTAGCTGATTCTTGAGCAACAGGAGCTTGAGCTACACAGGTCCACTTATCCACAGATTTTCTTCCGTCTCTGCCACTACTGAGACAGCAAGACCAACCCTCCTTTTCTCCTTCAGCCTGCTCAATGTGAAGATGACAATCAGGATGAACACCTTTATGATGATGCACTTCTTTAATGAATTGTAAATATAGTTTCTCTTACGATTTTCTTCCTTTTTTTTTTTTTTTTTTGAGACACAGTTTCGCTCTGTTGCCCAGGCTGGAGTGCAGTGGTGCAATCTCAGCTCACTGCAACCTCTGCCTCCCAGGTTCAAGCGATTCTCCTGCCTCAGCCTCCCAAGTAGCTGGGGCTACAGGTGTGTGCGGGTTTCACCATGTTGGCCAGGCTGGTCTCAAACTCCTGAACTTAAGTGATCCACCTGCCTTGACCTCCCAAAGTGCTGGGATTGCAGGTGTGAACCACTGCACCCAGTCATATAATTTTAAGAACATTTTTTCTTTAGCTTACTTTAATATAGTATATAATACAAATAACATACAAAATATGTTAATCAACTTTCTGTTATCGGTAAGGCTTCCAGTCAGTAATAATAGTTAAATTTTTGAGGAATCAAAAGTTATGTGCAGCCGGGCGCGGTGGCTCAAGCCTGTAATCCCAGCACTTTGGGAGGCTGAGACGGGCGGATCACGAGGTCAGGAGATCGAGACCATCCTGGCTAACATGGTGAAACCCCGTCTCTACTAAAAATACAAAAACTAGCCGGGCGAGGTGGCGGGCGCCTGTAGTCCCAGCTACTCCGGAGGCTGAGGCAGGAGAATGGCATAAACCCGGGAGGCAGAGCTTGCAGTGAGCTGAGATCCGGCCACTGCACTCCAGTCCGGGCGACAGAGCGAGACTCCGCCTCAAAAAAAAAAAAAAAAAAAAAAAAAAGTTATGTGCAGATTGTGCAGTGGGGCTCCCTGAAGCCCCAAGTTATTCAAGGGTCAACTGTACTCGCCTCCAATGCACATACGACGGACATTTATGAAATGGAGCCAATGCCTGCCCTGCTTCCCTTGTGAGGCTATTGGGTATAGATACCCTGATGATTGCTTCTCTTTCTTGGCAGTAGAAAGAATATGGGCCCTGCAGAAAGACAGAGAAGAGAATTCTGACCTAATCACTCACTACACTTACTACAGAGGATAGAATTCTGGCCCAGGGATGTTTCACCTTGACCAAATTTCTTTTTTTTTTTTTTTTTTTTTTTGAGACGGAGTCTCGCTTTGCCCAGGCTGGAGTGCAGTGGCACGATCTTGGCTCACTGCAACCTCTGCCTCCCAGGTCCAAGCGATTCTCCTGCCTCAGCCTTCCAAGTAGCTGAGACTACAGGCGCCCACTACCACGCCTGGCTAATTTTTTGTATTTTTAGTAGAGACAGGGTTTCACCGTGTTAGCCAGGATGGTCTTGATCTCCTGACCTCGCGATCCGCCCGCCTCGGCCTCCCAAAGTGCTGGGATTATAGGTGTGAGCCACCATGCCCGGCCCTTGACCAATTTCTAACCTTTTGTGCCCATTTCCACAAGTATGAAACTGAGTTATCCTATATTGCAGGATTTTTTTTTTTTTTTTTAAGACAAGGTCTTGCTCTGTCACCCAGGTTGGAGTGCAGTGGTATGATCATGGCATGCTACAGCCTTGACCTCCTAGCCTCAAGCAGTCCTCCAGCTTCAGCCTCCTGAGTAGCAGGGACTGCAGGTGCACACCACCATGCCCGGCTAGTTTTAAAAATTTTTTTGTACGTTACCCAGGCTGGTCTCGAACTCCTGGGTTCAAGCAATCAATCTTCCTGCCTCAGCCTCTCAAAGTGCTAAGATTATACTGCTCAACCTTTTTTCAAGAGGACTAAATAAGAAAGCAAACAGAGAAACTTTTAGTCCAATCTTCCAAGCAGCAGCATGCAATGTTCATTTCTTTCCTTCTCCCTCCAAATGTGACACACTGATACATCTGTACTACTTGCACTAATTTGTGCAGTCTTGTTTCACCCCATTGTTTTACTGCTTCAGTAGAAGCTCCCTTCACTTAAAGAACAGTTTCCTACCCTGAGCACCAACAGGAAAGAGTCCAAGGAACTAAGTCTGTGTAGGTCCAGTGGTTTGCAGATTCATGCTTTGGGAACTCTTTATTCAAATGAAATCTCTCTTGGAACCTCGATATAAACAAAACAAACAACATCATTTTATTACCATTCCTTTATTTTAGAAGTTCACACCTATAATTTTATAACAATTGTGAAAATGTTACTCAGAACTAGATGTTTTGATGACACATAGCAGAAATCTGTAAAGATGGTCATTGCAAACTTAACCAATCTCAGCATTCTATTCTGCCTTTTGTTTTGATTGCACAGAATCAATATAATTTTGATTCATACAGAAAATAACTTAGTATCTTAACCTCCACTCAGGATCTTCATCATAAATGTAGGTCAATACATACCTAAAAACTGTCAATGATCCAACATGATCACATGTGACATGCTACACTTGCGCCTCGTACCAAACGAGCTGACATTTCAATGAGATCTGGTCAGCATATACACCAGAGCCTTGTCTGTCCTCTCAGAGCACTGCACACAGGTAGTGAAAGAACTTTTGTACAATAAGAAATTCACAGGGATGAGGCCGGGTGCAGTGGCTCACACCTATAATCCCAGCACTTTCGGAGGCTGAAGCAGGTGGATCACTTGAGGTCAGGAGTTCGAAATTAGCCTGGCCAACATGGTGAAACCCCGTCTCTACTGAAAATGCAAAACTTAGCTGGGCGTGGTGGCATGAGTAGTCCCAGCTACTCGGGAGACTGAGGCAGGAGAACAGCTTAAACTCGGGAGGTGGAGGGTGCAGTGAGCCAAGATCGCGCCACTGCACTCTAGCCTGGGTGAGAACGAGACTCTGTCCCTACAACAACAACAAACATATTCACAAGGATGAATTTAAATAAGTAAACAGCAGTGTAGAACTACATCCTTCCTAGTCAATTACACCTTTAGGAGACTTTAAATAGGCATAGAAACGACAAAGGGTTTATACTGAGAATTGCACATGAGTTACTTGGCAGCACAAGGTAGGGATTGTATGTGTCACAAGAGTATATAGACTGTTCTACCTTCATGCTCTACTCTTTGCCATATCCCTTCGTGGTTCCCTGAGACTCAGGTGAAATGCCCTTCCAATACTTCCTGGAGAAGGGCCTCCTCCTCCTCAGCTGCCTCGTAATCCTTTATTAGTACCAGTAACTGCAAGAAACCAGGGGCTGGGCCATCCTCTGGCAGATTAAGCTCTCTGCGAATTGTTTTGTGGACTGCCCCAGCAATGACTTGGTCTAGGCGGGCCTGATTCACAGCATCTCTCTCAATTGCTCCTCTCTGTACCAGCTTCTGTAACAAAGGCTCCAGCCTTAGTACATAAGCCGACAACTTTTCCTCATCCTTCTGGTAAGTGGTTAGATATTTGACCTGCAACTCTCTAGGATTATCTGTAACTCCAAATACCTCCTCAAGAGCCTGCAGGCATTCATCGACAGTAATTAAAGGATTGTTTATCTTGAGGACACGAATAACATCAAGTGCTGGGCCTCGAAGGCTCTCTAGCAATCGCCTTCTCTTCTCTACATCTGGCACCTGCCACGCCTTTATCATCTGAGTAGTATGAAACATCCAGCGTCCAAATTCTTCTTCTCCTGGTTCTGGAGGCTCCCTGCCCGAGAACACTCTCAGCTTTTTATACTTCAAGCATTGCAGGGCAGGCTGAAGAGCCTCTAATGCCTGTGCCAACATAGGGGCCCACATTTCTGGGATCACGCCCTGCTCTAGGTCTAAGGAGCCATTTTCATGTGCAAGAGCTCTGGTCAACTCACCCACTGTCATGCCCTCTCCCGCTAAAAATTCATTTAATCTGCTTAAAAATGTATTATCAGAGTCAGGGGGCTTAAAGATCACTCTCCAGATACCCCCTTTTCCCGGTATCTCCTTAGGGACCACTGCGTGACTAGTCTCCGCAGTAAGCCCTACTAAGGCTACTTTCCTGTTCTCATCCCTCCTGAACATCCTTCCAAGCAGTCTGTACTCCCCCAAGGGAGCTAAACCAGCCTGCAGAGCCTCCTCGATTTCTGCCACACTGCAGCTCTGGGAGATGCCGGCAATCAACAGCGCTTTCCGAGGGTTCATGTCCATTCCCCTGCACCAATCTTCCAAAAGCCTCAAAGTCATGGTGCCCGAAATAATAGACTTAAGTTCTAAATATTCCAGACCACAGGGGGCCACTGCAATTCAAAGTAATCCTCCGCGGTACCCCAGGGAAATCTCGTCAACGTGCTGAGGTCCAGCAGCCTGCAAAACAGAGCAGACAGGTTAGCTAAAGGTGCCAACGTCCAAGGCACGCGTGCAGGCCCCAAGCCCCGCGCGCCCTGCCCCCCCGCGGCGACTCCAGTGCCACCGCACTGCGGCGCGCGCCCCTCACCCCTCCCAGCCCTCGTGCCTGGCGGATGTCGGGCCTGCAGGGCCTCTCCGGGCCAGATTCCACTCACCGTAATCTAGTGCTCCGTGCCCGCGTCCGTGCGCCGGCGGCGGAGGTGCCTGGCCGGGCCCCGACGAAGCGCCGGAGGGCGGGCTCCCCTAGGCTCGGACGGACACTCAGGGGCCAAAGCGACCGATGCCGGTCCTCCAGGTGCTTGTGACGCTCTCCGCAGCAAGAAGTGATGGGGCGATGACAGTCGCGAGCGGGCACCGGGAGGAAAGGCTGAGGAGCGCTGAGTCGCCAGACCCAGACAGCCGCCCACCTGAGAGGATGCGCCACCACCCGCGCAGCTAGACCCCCAGCTCCTGCCCGGATTCTAGCTGTTTGGGTCTCGCCGGGGGAAGCTGCGCGGCGGGCGGGGGCGATCTGACGTCATGAGGGGGCGGGTCTCTGGGGGGGGCGGGGCGCGCGCTTCCGGCCCGAGCCGGAAGCCCCGACTGCGGCGGCATCCGGGACGGCGGGCGGGCTGGCCACCCGGGACAGGAAGGTGAGATCCGGGACCTTAGCTTTGCAGGCAGGCTCTGCCGGCGGCCGCTGACTGGCGCTGGGCTCGCGACGCTGCAGGGCGGCGAGGCCCGGGCCTGGCGCAGTCAGCGCAACCCTGGTCGCGGCGTGCCGGCACTGCAGCGCGGCAGGGGGCGGGGCCGGCCGCCTGGAGGCCAGTGTGGCGGGGACGCCTCCCGGCCGAGTCAGGTCCCCATAGCGGGTCTCCGGCGGCGGCGACGGGGGCCGGGCCGCGCGTGACCCGCCGCAGTCACGCCGTTCTTAATCACTAGTAGCTGGTGCTCCAGGCTGGCGGCGCTCACCTTTCTCCTAGCCGGGTGACCCAGGGGATTTATTTTATGGTGGCTTTCTCTGAAATGCCAAAGCCACCCGATTATTCAGAGCTGAATGACTCTTTAACGCTTGCCGTGGGAACAGGAAGATTTTCGGGACCATTGTAAGTGCTTAGGAGTTACTGTCTTAACTTGGGGGCTTGACTTGTAGCACCCCGCGTTCACATCTGAAGCAGTACTGTAAAGCCGAAAGTGTTTCACCTGTCAAAATGAAATGTGCTGTGGGAAACTAGTTTAATTCCAGTTTCTGGAGGGCGGGTATTATGGACCTGTTTAAGTAGGATGCAGTGATTTATTCTGAGAGATTCCGGTTAAAAAACAGAACTCAATATATACTGAAATCAATGGTTATTTTGTTTTTTGGTTTTTTTATTGTAACTATTACACAAAATCTGTAAGTTTTACATTTCTTAATAGGTGTTTAATTATTTTAAATCTTAAGCGTGTTAGTGGGATGCTTTAGAATTTAATTTTATTTTTTTGAGACGGAGTCTCGCTCTGTCGTCCAGGCTGGTGGAGTGCAGTGGCGCGATCTCGGCTCACTGCAAGCTCTGCCTCCCGCGTTCACGCCATTCTCCTGCCTCAGCCTCCCGAGTAGCTGGGACTACAGGCGCCCGCCACTACACCCGGCTAATTTTTTGTATTTTTAGTAGAGACGGGTTTCACCATGTTAGCCAGGATGGTTTCGATCTCCTGACATCGTGATTCGCCCGCCTCGGCCTCCCAAAGTGCTGGGATTACAGGCGTGAGCCACCGCGCCCGACCTAGAATTCTTGGAGATAAAGCAAGTACATTTGGAGTAGTTGCCGTCACAGTACTACAAGACCCTAATTGTATTTTCTTCTTTAATTTGAAGGCACAGAGCATGGAGAATGATGAATTTCCGTCAGCGGATGGGATGGATTGGAGTGGGATTGTATCTGTTAGCAAGTGCGGCAGCATTTTACTATGTTTTTGAAATCAATGAGACTTATAATAGGCTGGCCTTGGAACATATTCAACAGCACCCTGAGGAGCCCCTTGAAGGAACCACATGGACACACTCCTTGAAAGCTCGATTACTCTCCTTGCCTTTTTGGTTGTGGACAATTATTTTTCTGGTACCTTACTTACAGATGTTTTTGTTCCTATACTCTTGTACAAGAGCTGATCCCAAAACAGTGGGCTACTGTATCATCCCTATATGCTTGGCAGTTATTTGCAATCGCCACCAGGCATTTGTCAAGGCTTCTAATCAGATCAGCAGACTACAACTGATTGACACATAAAATCAGTCACCGTTTTTTCCCTACGATTACAAAACTGCCAGTCCTATATGGAGTCTGATCACAAGACTGCAGTTTCTTCACAGATCTCAGGAAGTTGTGGTGGGGCAGAGGCTTTTTAAAAACATGTGATCAGGGGGCTATCTTTATCTGAATAATAATGAATTTTTAGGTAAAACCTGAGATAGAGTACTACAAAATCATGTTGATGACTTCAGATTTTGGAAGTTAAATCGTGTCTGTTATTTGCATTCTTTAGAAACTTGACTAAGTACCTGAATTCATATTTCTATTCTACTGTGCAACATAGTGATGATTCAGAAATTTTTCCTTTGGGGAAAAAAAATGAATATGAACATTTCCATTGTGTTAAGTGTAAAAAGGTCCAGACATGATCATAAAATTTAAATTTTATACAGTTACTTGGCTTGCTTTAAATTCTTCACACTTGAAACACCGATTCATTCTGTTGCAGCTAAGCCAGCTGTTTATACTTGCTGTCAGCTTATGAGGCATTGCTAAAAAAAGTATTAAGGTAATGGCTGTCTTGATAAGCAGAATTTGTTCTTCCTCTTGGTAATGGCTAGCTAAATTATTAGTGCTTTTAATGGTTTTATTTTTTATATTTTTCTTTTTTGTGGAGAATGAGGTCTTGCCATGTTGCCCAGGCAGGTCTCGAACTCCTGGGCTCAAGCTTTCCTTCCCTCTAGCACTCCCTAAGTGCTAGGATTACTGGCGTGAGCTCCCATGCCCAGCTATTTTTAATTAAAAAAAATTTTTTTTCCATGGCTTGTGACACAGTCTCAGGAGGCCCTGAGAACATGTGCCCCAATGCTACTGGTTTAGAAAACTATTTGGGAAGAGACTAAATGGTAAATGTTGAAAGGCTAGAAATAACTTACAAATAGAAGATTGAAACAATGTGTTCAATGAAAATAAGCGGGTTATTAATTAATTAAAATTATTATTATTATTTTTTGAGACGGAGCCTTGCTCTGTCACCCAGGATGGAGTGCAGTGGTGCATTCTTGGCTCACTGAAACCTTTGGCTTACTGCAACCTCTACCTCCCAGGTTTAAGAGATTCTCTTGCCTCAGCCTCCTGAGTAGCTGGGATTACAGGTGACCGCCCCTACACCTGGCTAATTTTTATTTTAGTAGAGAGGGTTACAGCATATTGGCCAGGCTGTTCTCAAACTCTTCACCTAAGGTAATCCACTTGTGTCAGCCTCCCAAATGCCTGGGATTACAGGCATGAGCCACCATGCCCAGCTGTGTTTTATTTATTTATTTATTTATTTATTTATTTATTTATTTATTTATTTATTTA
>NC_045439.1:13263250-13278592 GCF_002776525.5 Piliocolobus tephrosceles | reverse complement strand
TTATTTATTTATTTATTTATTTATTTATTTATTTATTTATTTATTTAGAGACGGAGTCTCGCTCTGTCGCCCAGGCTGGTGTACAGTAGTGCGATCTCAGCTCACTGCAACCTCCACCTCCCAGGTTCATGCTGTTCTCCTGCCTCAGCCTCCCAAGTAGCTGGGATTACATGCACCCGCCACCATGCCCGGCTAATTTTTGTATTTTTTAGTAGAGATGGGGTTTCACCATGTTGGCCAGGCTGGTCTCGAACTCGTGACCTCAAGTGATCCGTCTCAGCCTTCCAAAGTACTAGGATAACAGGCATGAGCCACTACGCCCAGCCTATAACAGGTAATTTAGTCCAGTCCTTATCAGATGCATGAGACCCCTCTAAAAGATGCTATCAAGTCATAATCTTTCTGATTTTCTTTTCTGGCCCAAGGTCAGGTCATCAGGCAGTAGGTTAATTACATAAAGATGTGATCCTTGTACCTTCTTTGCATTTGTACTACCTCACATCTGGTACTAATACGAATAACTAAAACATGGACACAGTAGAATGTGTTCTTTTCTGTGTGAGATCAAGATATATTTTTATACAGTTATGTCATTAATACTGGAAAACATTTTATGATTTTAATAATAATCTTAACACTTTTTGGTGCTGATTCTGTTGAACCCTATTCTAAGAGCTTTATGGAAATTAACTCATGTAATCCTCTGAACAACCCTATAAGATGGCTATTATTATCCAGATTTCACAGATAAGGAAACTGAGGCAGAGAAGGCAAGTAACTTGCCAAAGGTCACAGCGAGTAGCAGAGCCAGGGTTGTAACCAGGTATTCTCATGCCTTCGTTACTAACCACAGAGGCATAGTGCTTCTCACAAATGACAAATGTTTTAAGCACTGGGTACTGTTTGCCCAGTCATGTCAAAGAATGGAAATGGCAATATTATTGACAAGTTCTCCATTTGTCTACTAGAAATCTGAAAGTTTCCTAGCAACCTCATCTTCTCACTACATCTGACTGAACCAGAAAGGAAGGCTGAGTATTTCATAGCAAGCTTTTACTTAAAAGATAAAGCAGGTACCTTTGTGATGTAAAAGTAGCAGATCAGATCTTTCAGATAAATTAGTCTCATTTATCTCACTGCCTCCAAAGGTCTAGTTACTGAAATGATACATCTTTTGATACAGTACATGGAATCCTCAAAGTAAGCAGCAGTTTGAAATACTTATTTCTGTGAGGTTCAGATGACCAAATCACTTGCATCTTTTAAGTCTTCAGTACATGTTACAGGCATTGTTTATGAGTGATTTACATTTAGTCTTCACAACAGTCTTGGGAGGCAGGTATTACACTGCTACTAGTATCATTTTACAGAGGAAGAAATCTGAAACACATACAAATAACTTGTACATAGTCACACAGCCAGTAAGTGAAAGACCCAAGATTTGAACCCAGGATGTCAGCTTCAGATCTCCAGCTTTTTTATCATTCTATACTGCTTCTCAAAAAAGAGAGTAATTTGAGGTAAATCATCGAGAGTTTCCAGTTTTATTAGTCTTGAGGCAGTGATTTAAGACAATTATTTCAGTTTTGTTTTATAAATGCTTTATGTAGGCTGGTCGTGGTGGCTCACATCTGTAATCCCAGCACTTTGGGAGGTAGAGACGGGAGGATAGCCTGAGCCCAGGAGTTCATGACCAGCCTGGGCAACATGGCAAGACCTCATTTCTATTAAAAAGGGGTGGCTCATGCTAATCCCAGCACTTTGGGAGTCCGAGGCGGGCAGATCATTTGAGGCCAGGAATTCAAGACCAGCCTGGACAACAGGGCATAACCCTGTCTCTACTAAAAATACAAAAATCGGCCAGGGCTGGTTGTGCATGCCTGTAATCCCAGCTACTTGGGAGGCTGAGGGAGGAGAATCACTTGAACCCGGGAGAGAGAAGTTGCAGTGAGCCAAGATCACGCCACTGCACTCCAGCCTGGGCCACAAGAACAAAACTTATCTCAAAAAAAAAAAAAAAAGTTTTATGTAATGCAAGGTTTGTGAGGTTGCCACTGGTATTGCAAAGTAGTAATTCCTTTTGAATGAAGTAGATTCATCTCTCTTGATACTTCAAATTCTAGTATTTTGGGATTTGGTAAGAAAATGTTCAGTCCATCTCTGTCTTTCAAGATTATATTGCCTTTTGCCTTGATAGTGGAAATATTAAAATAGAGTAGGATTAATGTAGTAAACTTAGTGTTTCCAAATGTAATTACTACATTTCAGATTGCAGGTTTAATCTGCTTTTTGATTATTTAGGAGCTATTTATCCAAGTTGTGGGTTATTTCTAGTTTGTGGCTATTTAATAGTTCAAAGCATTTTTTAGGTAAGGTAAAGAGGGAAAAGTGAAATATATTTTTTAATCTGTTAGCTCTTGGATTGAGGAAGAAGTTGAAATTGATGGCTAGGGAATAATTAAAAAATTAGCCTGGCGGCTGGGCACAGTGGGTCACACCTGTAATCCCAGCACTTTGGCAGGCCGAGGTGGGTGGATCACAAGGTCAGGAGTTTGAGACCAGCCTGGCCAACATGGTGAAACCCTGACTCTACTGAAAAATACAAAACCTAGCTGAGCATGGAGGCGTGTGCCTGTAATCCCAGCTAGTCGGGAGGCTGAGGCAGGATAATCACTTGAACCCAGGAGGCGGAGGTTACAGTGAGCTGAGATGGTGCCATTGCACTCCAGCCTGGGCGACAGGGCAAGACTCTGTCTCAAAAAAAAGAAAAAGAAAGAAAAGAAATTGATGGCTAGGAGACCTGTGTATGATAGCAGATCATCATTTTTTTCTTTTCTTTTCTTTTTTTTTTTTTTTTTTTTTGAGACAGTCTTACTGTGTTGCCCAGGCTGGAGAGTAATGATGTGGTCTTGGCTCACTGAAACCTCTGCCTCCTGGATTCAAGTGATTCTCCTGCCTCAGCCTCCAAAGCAGCTGGGATTACAGGTGCACGCCACCACGCCTGGCTAATTTTTGTATTTTTAGTAGAGACGGGGTTTCACCATGTTAACCAGGCTGGTCTCGAACTCCTGACCTCAGGTGATCCACCCGCCTTGGCCTCCCAAAGTGCTGGGATTACAGGTGTGAGCCACTGTGCCCAGCCCATTTATTTCATATTCACATCACGATACAAAAACCAGTGAATACAGGATTACTTAGTGAGATGAATAGCAAATATAGTAAGTGCTTCAGGGATTTTAGGGAGGGGACAAACATTCTAGGATTCATAACTAGGAAACAGTCGCTTCCAGAGATGAGAAAAATATGAGAAAAATAGAGCTATATCCTATAGTGATTTGATAGGTGATTTTATTTGCAACTATATGTGAAATGAAGTAATCCTGTTGAGATTTTTCACCAAAACATGCCAGATATTTTATTTTTTCAAAAGTGCCAGTATAGGGAACAGAAAACTGAATTACAGAATCACGTAAGTCATGGAGCTTTAGTCCCTGTGTAAATTTTCTGGTTTTAAAGATGCTACTAGTTTCTAAGTTGTCTCTTTTTTTAATATTAAATTGTTCATAATACCAGTTTTAAAGTAAAAGTTGTGATTCCCTAAAGGTTAGAATTTGATTCTATTTCAGAATTTGTACAGTTAACAGAAAGCTTTTCTTTAGGGAAGTACAGTCATCAGATAAAGTGCTTCTATGAGTAACTGTATCCCCAGGGTAATGAAACCAGCACATTTGTTCATGGTGAGTAGGGTCTTTTTTTTTTTCTTGTTTTCTTTTTTTTAAAGATTATCAGCTGGGCGCGGTGGGTCATGCCTGTAATCCCAGCACTTTGGGAGGCTGAGGTGGGCGGATCACCTGAGGTCGGGAATTCTAGACCAGCCTGGCTAACATGGTGAAACCCCATCTCTACTAAAAATACAAAATTAGCTGGGTGTGGTGGTGCATGCCTGTAATCCCAGTTACTCAGGAGGCTGAGGCAGGAGAATTGCTTGAACCCGGGAGGTGGAGTTTGTGGTGAGCCAAGATTGCACCATTGTACTCCAGCCTGGGCAACAAGAGCGAAACTCTGTCTTAAACAAAAAAATAATAAAAATAATAAGAAAAGATTATCTAGTGTTGATTCCCATCTTGATGGATTTAACATTCTCAATCTCCAACACACTGGCAGGAAAACTTACCACAATACTATGTCTCATCTTTGCAGCAAATATGTGCCATCATTTAACAAATTTTCCAACATAAGAAGTGCCATATAAATTTGGAGCATGATTGGGAATCATCATGCATTCATATTTATGCTTTGCTCTAAGGCAGTGAGTAGGTCTTGGACTATGGCTTTATGTACATTAGAATTACCCAAGGAAAACTTATATTTAAACAATGCCAGGGTCCCTTTCCAACCAGTTACATCTCTGGGATGGACCCCAAGCAATCTTCAAATGATTCTCTCAGGGTTACAAATCGCTGGTCCATGGGTTTTTATGTGCCATTTACCAAAAACTCAGCTGTCATGAGAATTGTGCTTGTCTTTGGAACAGCTTCAACAAATACGTTGCAGTTCAATTCACCCTAGCCATCTTAACTGCAAATCTTGAGAGTTGTCTCTTTTGATTTCGAGTCCTCTCCTCCAGTTTGTCCTGAATATACTTCTATCGGGCTTTTGCCTCCCACTCTACCAAAACTGCTGTCCTGTCAGGAAGTTGCTGGTCACTTACACATAACTAAATCCAATGGTCAAGTCTCCACTTTCAAATTACTATTACTATTAGTTTTTGACACTCCCTGTCCTTGAGATACTTTCTTCAGTTGTCTTCTTGACCAGCACCGTCCAATAGAACTTGAGCAATGCTGGTGATGTGCTTTATCTTTGCTGTCCAGATCGGTAGCCAATAGCTACCCGAAAGTAGCTCTTGAAACGGGGCTAACAGCCTGGCATGGTGGCTCACACCTGTATGCCGACAACTTGGGAAGCTAAGGTGGAACAATACCCTGAGCCCAGGAGTTCGAAGCTGTGGTGAGCTATGATCGCACCACTGCACCCCAGCCTGGGCAACAGGGTGAGATCCTGTCTCTCAAAAAGAAAAAATGTGGCTAATGTGACTGAGAAACTGAGTTTTAAATTTTAATTAAATAGCACATGTGGCACTGTGTATTAGATGCTCCCATTCTAGATACTTAACTGGTTTGCCTTCTTCTCACCAGCTTTTGTTTTCCTTTTTTTTTTTTTTTTTTGAGACAAGTTCTTGCTCTGTTGCTTAGGCTGGAGTGCAGTGGTGTGATCTCGGCTCACTGCAGCCTCCACCTCCCGGGTTCAAGTGATTCTCCCACCTCAGCCTCCCAAGTAGCTGGAGGTGGGAGCGTGCGCCACTGGCTAATTTTCGTATTTTTAGTAGAGATGGGGTTTCCCCATGTTGGCCAGGCTGGTCTCCAACTCCTCACTTGAAGTGATCTTCCTACTTCACCCTCCCAAAATGCTGGGATTACAGGCATGAGTCACCACTCCCGGCCCTCAGCAGCTTCTTAAGTCTTCTTTGCTAGTTCCTTGTTGGGGATCTGCTCAACCTCTAAATGTTGGCGTGCCCCAGTTCTTTTTTCTGTGTGTACTCCTTTGGACATCTCATCCATGGCTCATGGCTTTCAATATACGAATTGGCCAGGCACGATGGCTCATGCATGTAATCACAGCATTGTGGGAGGCCAAGGGGGGCGGATTACTTGAGGCCAGGAGTTTGAGACTAGCCTGGGCAATGTGGCAAAACCCCGTCTCTACTAAAAATACAAAAATTAGCCAGGCATGATGGCACGTGTCTGTGATCCCAGCTACTTGGGAGGTGGATGTGGGAGGATCACTTGAGCCTGGGAGGTGGAGGTTGCAGTGAATGGAGATTGCACCACTGCACTCCAGCCTGGGTGACAGAGAAAGAGCCTGTCTCAAAATAAATAAATATACAAATTTATGTCACTAACTTGGATCCCTCTCCTGAGCTCCAGACTTTACTATCCCATTGCCTGTTTGATAGGCCTTGACATGGTGCTTGGTAAGATGTCTTACCAGGTACATGAAATTGAACCTATTCAAACCTAAGCTGCCGATCTCTCCACCCATCAAAATCTGTGCCTCGAGTTTCCTACGAGTCTGTTATCATCCCTGTGGCCAGGGGGATCCTTTTAAAATGTTACTCCTCTCAAAAATCCTCCCATAGCTTCCCTTCTCAGAATGAAAAGCAAAGTCCTTAACATGGCAAGTAATAAATGAATGGCCCTGCCCTGCCCTTGACCTTGACTTCATTTTCTTTTATTTATTTATTTGAAATGGAGTTTCGCTCTTATTGCTCAGGCTGGAGTGCAGTGGCGCAATCTCAGGTCACTGCAACCTCCGCCTCCTGGGTTCAAGTGATTATCCTGCCTCAGCCTCCTGAGTAGCTGGGATTACAGGCACCCGCCACCATGCCCAGCTAATTTTCGTATGTTTAGTAGAGACGGGGTTTCACTATGTTGGCCAGGCTGGTCTTGAACTCCTGACCGCAAGTGATCCACCTGCCTCAGCCTCCCAAAGTGCTGGAATTACAGGGGTGCACCACCACACCTGGCCTTGACTTCATTTTCTACTACTCCCTTTGCCCTTGATTCCATTCCAGACACTGGTCTTCCTGCTGATTCTTGAACTCACCAGAATACCCTGATCCAGGGTCTCTGCACTCAGTGTGTCTTCTGTCTGGATGCTCCACCCTGGCCTGCTGAAATGTCACCTTAGTAAGGCTGCCTCTGATGACCCCTATTTGAAATTAAGCATCCACTTTCCCTGTGTTTCTCCATAGCACCTAGCATCATGTACTACGTTATATATTTTGTCAGAATCTAAACTCTTATGAGAGCAGAAATTTCGTCTCTTCGTGCACTGCTGCGGACCCTATGCCTAGAACAGTGCCCGGCACATAGTAGTTGCTCAGTAATTTTTTATTGAATGAGTAAATCTTATTGCCACTAAACACTTTTCTTGCTAGACTACAAAACAATCTAGTTCACTGTCCAGATAGGATAAAGGTTAAAAGTTAACATCTGGCCAGGCGCAGTGGCTCACACCTGTAATCTCAGAACTTTGGGAGGCTGAGGCAGGCAGATCATCTGAGGTCCAGAGTTTGAGACCAGTTTGGCCAACATGGCCAAACCCTGCCTCTACTAAAAATAAATTTAGGCATGGTGATGCATACCTGCAATCTCAGCTACTCAGGAGGCTGAGGCAGGAGAATCACTTGAACCCGGAAGGCGGAGGTTGTAATGAGCTGAGATCTTGCCACTGCACTCCAGCCTGGGTGACAGACCAAGACTCTGTCTCAAAAAAAAATAAAATAAAATTAAATTAAATTAACATTTACTGTTAAACGCATAGTACAATCTGTCCTGTCTTCTAGTTTAGTTGTTGAGCTCTTTCATATTTTGGCATTTAGGGGTATATTATCTTCAAGGCCAAGATTTAAAATGAGTATCTCAACTTATTTATTTATTTATTTTAGATCCAGGGACAGACTACAATATGTTTTACCAACAGTTCTTGTAATATTGGTTGTCTTGGAATTTTCTTTTTTTTTTTTTTTTTTTTTGAGACGGAGTCTCGCTCTGTCGCCCAGGCTGGAGTGCAGTAGCGCGATCTCGGCTCACTGCAAGCTCTGCCTCCTGGGTTCACACCATTCTCCTGCCTCAGCCTCCTGAGTAGCTGGGACTACAGGCGCCCGCCACCACACCCAGCTAATTTTTGTATTTTTAGTACAGACAGGGTTTCACCATGTTAGCCAGGATGGTCTCGACCTGACCTCGTGATCCGCCTGCCTCGGCCTCCCAAAGTGCTGGGATTACAGGCGTGAGCCACCGCGCCCGGCCTGTCTTGGAATTTTCTTTATTTTTTGTTTTTATTTTTAGAGATGGGGTTTCACCACATTGCCAGGCTGTCTCAAAGTCCTGGGTTCAAGCGATCTGCCCACCTTGGTCACTCAAAGTGCTGGGATTACGTGAGCCACCACGCCTGGCCAATTTTCTTTACTGATGCAGAGAAAAACACATTCACAAACAAGGTTTAAGTGGTGGTTAGAGTCCCTGAGAAATTCTCAAGCTACAATCATGAAGATAATGGTTTCTTAAACCACCTTACAGGCAGCAAGTATCACAGCTCTTTTTTTTCTTAAGGGATGGCATCTTGCTATGTTGCCCAGGCTGGTTTCAAGCTCCTGGGGCTCAAGCAATCCTCCTGCCTCAGCCTCCCAAGGTGCTGGGATTACAGGTGTGAGCCACCGTGCCTGGCCGAGTGTCACAGCTCTTAGAGCTACAGCACACAGTTGAGTACTCTGGTGTTCAATATCTTGGACTTGTAAAGCACTCATTTAAACTACTGTTTCTAGAAGTTACTTCCATCCCCAGTAGAATTTTTGGCATTGGAATAAATCTCTATTTAAAACTGCACCCTATGGCCTGTTACTATCCCAATGTCAGCTGCTACTTTTTAAAAGATTTAAATAGAAGCTTACTGTCTCACTTCAGTTTCCTGGGCCATGTCTTTAAATAGAGCAATTCTGATCTCAAAGGTCACCTGAGAAGTAGAGTACTTACAGCAACATTGTGAAATTCATTTTATACTTTGAAAATAACACACTGGCCATAGGCCATTTTTTTCAAGGTTAGGCACATCAGTTTTAGAAATACCTCTTCTCTTTTTTTATGGTATCTTATTTCTCAGCCTCCCAAGGTGCTGGGATTACAGGTGTGAGCCACCGTGCTTGGCCAAGGTGGCTCTTTTTTTATGGTATCTTATTTCATATTTAGCCAAGCTCTCCTACTCTCTGAAAGTTGCATTATCATTCTTTTTCTTGTTTTCTTTTTTGAAACAAGGTCTCGCTCTGTTGTCCAGGCTTGTCTCAAACTCCTGGGCTCAAGGGATCCTCCCACCTCCGCCTCCCAAAGTACTAGGATTACCAGGGAGAGCCACTGTGCTGGGCTTTTCCTCCTTCTTCTGACAAAGTAGTTGAAGGGGAAATGTGGATTTTTTTTGCTTTGCTTTTAAAGTCTGAACTGGTTATTTTTCGCCCTGAATTACCAACATGACAGTGTTTTAAACTGTTAATATGGCTGCTGTGTTCTTATTAAATCTAAAGCATAACTTTGTAAAATTAGAAATGGAAAGTTTTGGCTGGGTGAGGTGGCTCACAGCTGTAATCCCAGCACTTTGGGAGGCAGAGGCAGGCAGATCATGAGGTCAGGAGATGGAGACCATCCTAGCTAACACGGTGAAATCCCATCTCTATTAAAAACACAAAAAAATTAACCGGGCATGGTGGTGGGCGCCTGTAGTCCCAGCTACTTGGGAGGCATAGTAGCATTCTACACAGTTCTATACATTGCTAATTTTTTTTTTTTTTTTTTTTTAAGATAGAGTCTCGCTCTGTCGCCCAGGCTGGAGTGCAGTGGCACGATTTCGGCTCACTGCAAGCTCTGCCTCCTGTGTTCAAGTGATTCTCCTGCCTCAGCCTCCCAAGTAGCTGGGACTACAGGCGCCCACCAGCACGTCTGGCTAATTTTTTGTATTTTTAGTAGAGACGGGGTTTCACCATGTTAGGCAGGATGGTCTCAATCTCCTGACCTCGTGATCCACCTGCCTCAGCCTCCCAGAGTGCTGGGATTACAGGTGTGAGCCACTGCACCCGGCCCCCTTGCTAGTTTTTATTGAGCATATCTCAGAGATTGATCTTTAACAGCATATAGAGTTTTACCTTAGTGTTTTCCATGGCTGCACAATATTGCTGTACTAAGTTTCCTCTATTTTTATCTAATTATGGTCTTCTGATGAATAGTTAGGTTGTTTCCAGCCTTTTGTTACTAATAATGCTGCAACAGATAGTCTTATAAATAGATCTTTGTGCACATGTGTTACTCTATAGGACAAATACCTATAAATGAAATTGCTAAGTCAAAGAGCATGTGCCATATATATATATATACACACACACACATATATACATATATATATTTTTTTGAGACACAGCCTCGCTCTGTTGCCAGGCTGGAGTGCAGTGGCTCAATCTCGGCTCACTGCAACCTCTGCCTTCTGGGTTCAAGCGATTTTCCTGCCTCAGCCTCCCGAGTAGCTGGGACTTCAGGCACGCCAAAACTTTCAATTTTTACTCTATTTTTAGTAGAGACGGGGTTTCACCATGTTGGCCAGGATGGTCTCGA
This sequence comes from Piliocolobus tephrosceles, assembly GCF_002776525.5. Lineage (NCBI taxonomy): Eukaryota > Metazoa > Chordata > Mammalia > Primates > Cercopithecidae > Piliocolobus > Piliocolobus tephrosceles. The sequence goes on along the minus strand of NC_045439.1, from coordinate 13,268,375 downwards.
TCTCTTGACCTTGTGATCCACCTACCTTGGCCTCTCAAAGTGCTGGGATTACAGGCGTGAGCCACCGCCCCCAGCCTAATATTTTAACAGAATTGTCAACTTGACTTTCTAAGAGCTTATAGCAATTTACACTCTCACCATGAATATATTATAGACCCTACATCCTTTCCAGCTCAATGCTGCATCAAAACTGTTGATTTTTCAGTCTGAAAAGTAAAAAAATGGTATTGCATTGTAGTTTTAATGTCAATTTATTTGAAGTGCACATTTTTTTTTTTCACTGAAAAGCCATGTGTATTTCTTCTGTGATCTTGTGGTTCCTTTCCTTTACCTATTTTTCTGTTATATTTTCCTGACTAGTATATAAGGGATCTACACAAAAGAATTCGTTCTTAGTCATTTGTGCTGAAAATACTTAATACTTTTTCCGTTTTTATTTTGACCGTATTTACAGAATGTTCAGAAATTTCAGTTATTATGAATCACGTTTACTAATATTTTCCACTATGGTTTCTGGATTTTTACCTTGTAGTGTTATTAATTTCCCCAAACATGCTTATCTGCACCCATCACCAGTATGGATATAGTTTTGAACTGTGTGGTGCTCAACTACCAATCACAATAGTTCATACAAGGAATTGCTTGTAAAGATTTTGTCGGGCCGGGCGCAGTGGCTCACGCCTGTAATCCCAGCACTTGGGGAGGCTGAGGCAGGCGGATCACGAGGTCAGGTGATCGAGACCATCCTGGCTAACATGGTGAAACCCCGTCTCTACTAAAAATACAAAGAAAACAAAATTAGCCAGGCATGGTGATGGGCACCTGTAGTCCCAGCTACTCGGGAGGCTGAGGAGGGAGAATAGTGTGAACCCAGGAGGTGGAGCTTGCAGTGAGCCAAGATGGTGCCACTGCACTCCAGCCTGGGCAACACAGTGAGACTCCGTCTCAAAAAAAAAAAAGGTTTTGTCGTAACACAGAGGTTGACGACTGAGTTAAAAAGCTTAGATTTTCCGGTTGTCTTTTTTTTTTTTTTTTTGAGACGAAGTCTTGCTTTGTCACCTAGGCTGGAGTGTCGTGTTACAATCTTGGCTCACTGCAACCCACGCCTCCCAGGTTCAAGCAATTCTACTGCCTGTCTCCCTAGTAGCTGGGATTACAGCTGCATACCACCATGCCTAGCTAATTTTTTGTATTTTTAGTAGAGACAGGGTTTCACCATGTTGGCCAGGCTGGTCTCGAACTCCTGACCTCAGGTGATCTGCCCGTCTTGGCCTCCCAAAGTGCTGCGATTACAGGTGTGGGCCACCATGCTCAGCCTCAGATTGTCTTATATATATGCATCTTATTGCAATATAAGAAATGATAGTCTAGACTTATATTGATTGAACAATTTGAGAGATAGTTGCATCTTTGGGTTAAATAGAAACTAGATAAAAGTACTACATAATAAACTGAGGGCCACAGACATCTCCAACTGATTTTCTCATTTGGAAGAAAACATAAACTTTATTTCCTTTAAAAGTATAGGCTCTTTCAGTTAAAAAATTTAAAAGTTCTCCTGAAGCAAATGTTTAAACTGGAATCTAAAGGATAAGTAGATAGACAAAGGAGGTCGTTTGGCCCAGGATTTGAAAGGCAACTAGTAGCAGAAGCATAAATCCTCTTAAGGATTTGGGCATGGTGGCTCAGGTCTATAATTCAGCTATTGGGGAGGCTGAGGCTGAAGAGGATCACTTGAGGCCAGGAGTTAGAAAACAGCCTAGGCAATGCAACTGAGACTTCCCTCGTCTCTTAAAAAAAAAAAAAAAAAAATAGCCAAGCATGGTTGCATGCATCTGTAGTCCTGGCTACTCTAGAGGCTAAGTGGGAAGATTGTTTGAGTCCTCAAGAATCTTGAGCTACTGAACTGAAGACTGCTTGAGCCCTTACCTTCCAAATGAGTTTGAAGTTGCAGCGAGCTATGATCATAACACTGCACTCCAGCCTGGGTGACAGAAACCATCTCAAAAAAAAAAAAAAAAAAAAAAAAAATCCTCCGATTCTGAATGCCCATTTCTAAATGGAGAGGCGGGGGGAATTGATTTCCTCACATATTTTTTTTTCCTATTTTTCCAAAGTAAGTTTTTCTTCCCAAAAAGGTTTAAATGTCTTAAAATTAATTTTGCACCACCTAATACTACAGCCAAGCAACCATAACCTATTATAAAAGAGTGAAAGTTCTTGTCCTTGGCCACAGAATTCTATTATTAAAATAAACATTTCTTACTGTGACGCAAAAGGACTTACTTTTAGAAAACACATCTATCTTGCATAAATTCCATATGTTTCACATTTTAAAAGATTTATCTAAGTCTAATGTCAAGCTTATTTTTAGGTAGGATTGTGCAGTTGACTTTCCTGTTCAAAAGTAAAGTTGGAGCTGTTTCAAAGAGTAACTTTATTCTGCTTGCCTGTGGCTGTTTGTACCATAGAAGGCAGATTTGTCAGGTGTGGTGGCTCATGCCTGTAATCCTAGCACTTTGGGAGGCCAAGGCAGGAGGATCGCTTACTGCCAGGAGTTTCGAGACCACCCGGGGCTACAAAGCAAGGCCCCCATCTCTACAAAAAATTAAAAAATTAGCCTGGTGGCTGGGCACGGTGGCTCACACCTGTAATCGCAGCACTTTGGGAGACCAAGGCGGGTGGATCACCTAAGGTCAGGAGTTCGAGACCAGCCTGGCCAACATGGTGAAACCCTGTCTCTACTAAAAATACAAAAATTAGCCAGGCATGGTGGCAGGCACCTGTAATCCCAGCTACTTGGGAGGCTGAGGCAGCAGAATCGCTTGAACCTGGGAGGTGGAGGTTACAGAGAGCCAAGGCCGTGCCATTTCACTCCAGCCCGGGGAAAAAGAGTCAAACTCCATCTCAAAAAAAAAAAAAAAGGCTGGGTGCAGTGTCTGTAATCCCAGCACTTTGGGAGGCTGAGGCGGGTGGATTATCTGAGGTCGGGAGTTTGACATCAGCCTAACCAACATGGAGAAACCCCGTCTCTACTAAAAATACCAAATTAGCCCGGCGTGGTGGTGCATGCCGGTAGTCCCAGTTACTCGCGAGGCTGAGGCAGGAGAATCACTTGAACCCGGAAGGTGGAAGCTGTGGTGAGCTGAGTTTGCACCACTGCACTCCAGCCTGGGCAACAAGAGCGAAATTCCGTCTCAAAAAAAAAAAAAAAAAAAAAAAAGAACTACAATAAAAAATAAGTTAGCCTGGCGTGGTGGCACACACCTAGTGCTTGGCTGCTTGGGAGGCTGTGGTGGGAGGATCACCTGAGCCCAGGAATTCCAGGCTGCAGGGAGCTGATTGTGCCACTGTACTCCAGCCTGAGTGACAGTGACACCCAAGCGCAGCAGCAGATTAGAAAGCCTGGCAAAGCATTTCTTCTATACTGGCCCATCTTTGTCAAACGTGGCTTTCTAATGAAGAAGACAGTATTGGAATTGAAATCAGTATTAAAATTAATTAAAAGACCAATCTTATAAATCAGAATCTAAAAACACTGGGCCACAAACACAAATATTATCTTGAAATTTCTTCTTTATAACCACATTTTCCAAAGGAAACATAAAATGTTCAGAGAAAAGGTTCAGATATCAATTTAACAATGTGATCTATTTTCTGTATATACAGGTAAGTTTTTTTCTTTTTTGAGATGGAGTTTCGTTCTTGTTGCCCAGGCTGGAGTACAATGGCACGAACGGCTCACTGTAACTTCTGCGTCCCAGGTTCAAGCTATTCTCCTGCCTCAGCCTCCCAAGTAGCTGGAATTACAGGCATGGGCCACCATACCAGGCTAATTTTGTATTTTTAGTAGAGACAGGGTTTCTCCATGTTGGTCAGGCTGGTCTCGAACTCTCGACCTCAGGTGATCCGCCCGCCTCGGCCTCCCAAAGTGCTGGGATTACAGGCATCAGTCACCGCACCTAGCCAGTTTTTTCTTTAATGATTGTATAGAGATAACAGTACCATAATAAATAACAGCTAAATATTAGAAATATTAGCATAAACTAAACAGATACTTTCTGACGATCTATAATTTTTTTCTAGTTGGCATTGTTTGATTGCCCAAGAGTACTTAGTGGAAGGCTGCTGTTCCAAAGTAAAACAGTGTTTCAAGGATATGAAAAGGTATGTAAATTTTCACTTAAATTATTTCATAATAAAAGTGATTCATAAAAGTTGATTAGGCCGGGCATGGTGGCTCATGCCTATAATCCCAGCACTTTGGGAAACTGAGGTGGGCAGATCCCTTGAGTCCAGGAGCTCTAGACCAGCCTGGGCAACATGGTGAAACCATCTCTACAAAGAATCCAAAAAATTTAGCTGGATGTACTGGTGCATGCCTGTGGTCCCAGCTATTTGAGAGGTTGAGGTGGGAGGATCACCTGAGCCTGGGATGCGGAGGTTGCAGTGACAGTGAGCCAAGATCGTGCCACTGCACTCCAGCCTTAGTGACAGAGCGAAACCCTGTCTAAAATTTAGAAAAAAAAAAAAAAAAAAAAAAAAAAGGCTGGGAGCAGTGGCTCACACCTGTAATCCCAGTACTTTGGGAGGCCGAGGCAGGAGGATCACAAGGTCAGGAGTTTGAGACCATCCTTACCAACATGGTGAAACCCCATGTCTACTAAAAATAAAAAAATCAGTCCGGCATGGTGGCACACGCCTGTAATCCCAGCTACTCAGGAGGCTAAGGCAGGAGAATTGCTTGAACCTGGAGGCGGAGGTTGCAGTGTGCCAAGACTGCACCATTGCACTCCAGCCTGGGCGACAGAGTGAGACTCCATCTAAAAAAAAAAAGTTGTGGCCGGGCGCGGTGGCTCAAGCCTGTAATCCCAGCACTTTGGGAGGCCGAGACGGGCGGATCACGAGGTCAGGAGATCGAGACCATCCTGGCTAACACGGTGAAACCCCGTCTCTACTAAAAACTACAAAAAACTAGCCGGGCGACGTGGCGGCGCCTGTAGTCCCAGCAACTCAGGAGGCTGAGGCAGGAGAATGGCGTGAACCCGGGAGGCGGAGCTTGCAGTGAGCTGAGATCAGGCCACTGCACTCCAGCCTGGGCGACAGAGCGAGACTCCGTCTCAAA
>NC_045439.1:13243512-13263150 GCF_002776525.5 Piliocolobus tephrosceles | reverse complement strand
CCTGACCAACATGGTGAAACCCCATCTCCACTAAAAATACAAAATTAGTTGGGCGTGGTGGCACATGCCTGTAATTTCAGTTACTTGGGAGGCTGAGGCAAGAGAATTGCTTGAACCTGGGAGCTGAGGTTGCAGTGAGCCAAGATCGCACCAATACACTCCAGCCTAGGCAACAAGAGTGAAACTCTGTCTCAAAAAAAAAAAAAGAAAAAAAAAAGTTGATTAATGATTTCTCTCACCTTTTATCAGCTTAAAAAAAATCTAAAGGCTATTTATGTAACCCAGTACTCTGTAATCTGAGGGCAAATACTTATCCTGAGATTTATCTCTGAAATAAATCACATAATTTGTAAAGTTACTTCCAACTCTAAAATCCCATGACTATTTGTATTTTACTAGGTACATTATACTTGATTTCTTTGCATTGAAGCTATCTAAATCAGGAAGGATGCATAGCAAATAAAAATGCCTTAGTCCCACTGACAAGCAGAAAAGAAACACACACACATACATACTTTAGGAATATATATTTTTAAAGGATTCAATAATCTTTTTAAAGCAAAATCAAAGTATGGCTACAGGAGGAGAGGAAATATCCAAATTGTAATCAACGCAGATTGTTTACGTAAGGCCTTATATTTGTACCTGTATACATACCATATCACAGCACAAAAACATACCCTACCCCATCTGGCTCTCTTAAGGTACAATCAGATTAATGCACATTCATCAAGCGGCATCATCTCAGGATACCTGTATCTTTGACATGGGTATGAATTCAGGGTTTCCTTGGGTCTCTTTCAAGGACTCTCCCTTCAGTATTTCTATTTCCTCATTTTCCTTCTATTTATGAAGAACTGTTATTTTTTGCATTTAATGCCCACTTTTCACCACTTGTTCATGTCAGTTCTCTGAAACGTTACTGCCTATGAACCATGACGTACTGTTTATAACAGAAGCAGAAGTTAAAAGATGTAGACATCACACAAATCAATGGTTATTTTAAAAATAGAAAACAATGATAAAAATTCAGTTGCCAACTTCAGAGGATTTTATATATTATGAAGTGTTCTATTTTCCTTCCATGGTCTGAAATTTATTTTTCAAGAAAACAGATTTCATTTCTAAGCCTTTACTATCTTTGCTAGAAACAGAAAAACCAGTTTTCTCTTTGACAAAATTGTCCCAGGAAAACAACACAAGTGCTTTTCCAAATTAGAGCATAAGTCTTCCTTAAATGTCCTAGTGTGACAATTGGGATACAACAGCCATCTTTTTAATGTCATAAAGGCTAGTTAAGACGGTGGTTTTGGCCGTTTTGCAGATGGTCCATCGAAGTTAGTTCTGTTATCAATGTTATTTTCATCTTCTGCATCATCTTCATCATCACCTTTTAAAATAAATATTTGTTGTATGACAATACATTCTATGGTTGAAAGAAATATATATAGCTAAAGTGGTTGATAACGAGACCATTTCACTTTAGGGATTAATAAAACCATGCACATTTTAGATTAAAATGATTTTGAGAATTTCAGTGTTTAAAATCTTTATTTTCTATCACTTTCCTCTTTGGAAATATTAACTCATTCATCATAAAATCCAGTCTGTTTTTTCTTTTTGAGATGGAGTCTTTCTCTGTTACCAGGCTGGAGTGCAGTGGTGCAATCTCAGATTACTGCAACCTCTGCCTCCAGGGTTCAAGCGATTCCCCTGTCTCAGCCTCCCAAGTAGCTGGGATTACAGGCACGCGCTACCACGCCCGGCTAATTTTTTGTATTTTAGTAGAGACGGGGTTTCACCATGTTGGCCAAGATGGTCTCGATCTCCTGACCTCGTGATCTGCATGCCTCGGCCTCCCAAACTGCTGGGATTACAGGCATGAACCACTGCGGCCGGCCAAAATCCACTTTTAAAAGTGTACAGCTTAGTGGTTTTTAGTATATTCACTAGATTGTGCAATCATCACCACTATCCAATCCTAGAATGCTTTCATCACTCCAAAGAGAAATGAATTATGCCCATTAGCAGTCACTTTCCATTCCCCTCAGCCTTCAGCAACCACTAATCTACTTTTGTTCCCCCTTAATTTTTATTAGTGAGAGGGTCTTGCTATGTTGCCCAGGCTAGACTCAAACTCCCAGGTTCAAGTGATCCTCCTGTCTCAGCCTCTAGAGTAGCTGGGACTACAGGTGCCCACCACTGCACCCAGCTCACTAATCTATCTCTATGGATTTGTCTCTTCTGTATATTCATATAAACAAAATCATATAACACGTACCCTTTTGTGTCTGGCTCTCACCTTAGCATAATGTTTTCAAGGTTCATTCATGTTGTAGCACGTATTAATACTTCATTACCTTTTATTGCTAATAATATTCCATTGTATGGATACACCACATTTTGTTAATGCACTCATCAGTTGATGGATATTTGCATTATTTCTATTTTTTTAAATTATCATTATTTTTAGAGATGAAGAGATGAGGCCTCACTCTGTCCTCCAGGCTGGAGTGCAGTGGAACAATCAGCCCACTGCAGCTTCAAACTCTTGGGTTCACGTGATCCTCCCACCTCCTAAAGGTGCAACACCAAGCCCGGTCAATTGTGGTTTCCACATTTTAGCTACTATAAATGCTGCTGCTATGAACATTCATGTGTAAGTTTTTGTGTGAACATACTTTCTAGTTCTCTTGGGAGGACTACCAGTGGAACTGCTGGGTCATATGGTAACTTCATGTCAACTTTCTGAGGAGCTACCAAACTCTTTTTCCCAGTGGTTACACTGTTTTACATTTCCACCAACAATGTACAAGATCTCCAATTTCTCCACATTCCAGCCAACACTTGTTATTGTTCTTTTTGATTATAGCCAACATCCATATTATCAAGATGTAATTCCCAAGATGGAAGGAAAGTACAGTTTAAGCTCCTCTTAGAGAATTGTAAATCCTGACTCTAATATCTATTCTTGGATTTTTCAGCTCAGGACAGTTAAAATGTACCTGCCTGGCCGGGTGCAGCAGCTCAGGCTTGTAATTCCAGCACTTTGGGAGGCCGAGGCGGGTGGATCATGAGGTTAGGAGTTCGAGACCAGCCTGGCCAACACAGTGAAACCCCGTCTCTACTGAAAATACAAAAATTAGCTGGGAATGGTGGCAGGCGCCTGTAATCTCAGCTACTTGGGAGGCTGAGACAGGAGAATCACTTGAACCCGGGAGGCAGAGGTTGTAGTGAGCCGAGATTGTGCCACTGCACTCCAGCCTGGGCAACAGAGCTAGACTCCATTTCAAAAAAAAAAAAGTACCTGCCTATTTCTGCATTCGAGGCAATTTTTTAAAAATAATGCAGTTAAACTTCACATTTCTACTTTCAAACTGCACCTACAAAACTGGAAAGGCAAGGGAGTCTCTGGGAGTTAATACATGTTAAAATTAAGTCTGTCCCAGTCTTTGGAACCTGTTCCTACTCGGCGATAGATTGTACTCTTTCAAATATGTCTGTAGTTTCACACTTGATAAAACTCCTTTTTATTCAATACCCAGCTCAAAAGTCTTATCCTCTCTGAAGCCTTCTGAGGGTCTCTGGGTTTGCAACACTTACAGAGGGCCATAGAACCACTTTCTTTTTCTTTTTTTTTTTTTTTTTGAGAGGGAGTCTTGCTCTGTCGCCCAGGCTGGAGTGCAATGGCGCCATCTCGGCTCACTGCAACCTCCCCTTCCCGGGGTCAAGCGATTCTTCTGCCTCAGCCTCCCAGGTAGCTGGGATTACAGGTGCCTGCCACCACTCCCAGCTAATTTTTGTATTTTTAGTAGAGACAGGGTTTCACCATATTGGCCAGGCTGGTCTCGAACTCCTGACCTTGTGATCCGCTCGCCTCAGCCTCCCAAAGTGCTGGGATTACAGGTGTGAGCTACCGGCCCGGCCCACTTTCACTTTTAATAAGAGTGTCTGCCTGTCTAATTCCCGTGTGTTTCACAAGGGCAGGAACTGAGTCGCATTCACCTCATTCTTCCTCCAGGGCTCAGCTCAGGGTTTGGCAAATAGTAGGCATTCGGCACGTTTTTTAGTGAAATAAATGAAATAGCGATGAGTCGTGGAAATGCTTGAGTAGAAGCAGCCCAAATAAATATGGTGATAAATGCCAACAATTTTTATTTTTTAAATTATCTTTGAAATAATAATAGAAACGGGATCTCGATATGTTGCCCTGGCTGTTCTGGAACTACTGACCTGAAGTGATCCTCCTGCCTCGCCCTCCCAAAGTGTTGGGATTACAGGCGTGAGCCCCACTTCGCCTGGCCCGCCAACAATTTTTAGATGCAATTCTTCTTTCCTCGAGGCTCACTTTGTCCAAGTCTGCCACTCTACACGGGCTCCCCAAGCCAATTTCCCCTGGCGCCCGCCCCGTCCTCCTGTCGCTGCAGCACTGTCTCAGAGCTCACCGTCCAGGGCCTCGTCTGGAGCTGCCGCCACCCGGTGCTGCACTTCCGCCTGTAGCAGGGGGCCGAATAATTCCGTTACCAGCTCCTTCATCTGGGCCACGCCAGACAATAGACCCTGGAAAGGGTCGCCGTCACCCGGCGCCTCACAAGACACCCGCAGCTTCTGCGGCTTCCCTTCCTGTCCGATATACTCTCCCAGCAGCTCCATGGTGACCGCTAAGCTTCCAGAACACGACACGGGGAAGCGCCACCCGGAGGCGGAAATCAGCCCGCCGCCGGCGCAGGCGGCAGAAGGGAGAGGAGTGACATCCGTTTGTCGGAAGTCGCTCCTCCCCCTTCCTTCGCTTTTTTTCGTTGTCATTGGTTCCTGGCACTCGGGCCCCGCCTCCTCCGGCTACGCCCCTCGTGGCCGCTTTTCCCGCCTCCGCCGGGGCCGTGCCGCGGTTCGGGTGACAGTTGAGGATGGCCGGAGCTGAGGGCTCCGCTGGGCGGCAGTCGGAGCTGGAGCCCGTGGTATCGTTGGTCGACGTCCTCGAGGAGGACGAGGAGCTGGAGAATGAGGCGTGTGCTGTCCTGGGCGGCAGCGACTCCGAGAAGTGCTCCTACTCGCAGGTGGGCACGCGGCCCGGGCCTTGTCTCCCGCGGCTCCCGCCGAACCTCCCCTTCCCGGCCCGGCTGTCCCTATTCCCGCCTGCCGCAGTCGTCTCCCCAGTGGTGGTCCGGGGCCGCCGTTAGTCTGCCGCTTCCTTACCCCAAGCCCACCCTTCCCTTTTATCCCCAACCTCCTGGGCCCCCTTCAGCCTGTGTCCAGCAGGGGTCCCCATCTTCCCTCTCTAACTCTGTCCGGCCAGCCAGGAAGGGCCCTGGAGCAGCTGCTCTGTCCGTCCTCTCCAGCCTCTTCCTGGTGCACCACTGCTTTTCACGAAACCAGCCCGCGACCTCTCAGATCCAGACATCTTTGTCCCTGCTTTTCCCATCCTAAGATTATTTATTTATTTATTAGGGACCAAATGGGGAGAGTCAGGTTAAAGAGATTTTCAAATCCATAGGGATTTGCGGTGAGCTCCTTGACAGCTAGTTCCTCTGCAATTTAGTTTGACAAGTGCTAGCTAGTACTTTTTCTTCCTTTTTTTGGCAAAATGAAGCAAGTACCCATGTCTGTCTGCAGTCTGCCCTCCTCCCCTGGAAATAGACCGGAAACAGAACAGCAAGTGGCTCTGGCAAGGGAGGGGAGAGAGGAGAAAAGGATCTATTTGGCATTTGGAAGACGTTGTGAGTGAGCAAGTGTTTGAGGGGGTGTGATGTGTTTAGTGACTCACCCTATACTTCGAGTTACAAAAATGGAAAAGGATGGGTAGGAAGAAGACTGACAAAGAATAAGAATTGGCAGGAAGAAGGGTTACCTAGGCAGAGGGGTGGATTGGAACACTGGGGAGATGAGGGGAGAGACTTGCGTTCATTATGTGGTATGAACTGAGGTGATAATACCAGTTCTCGTTGTTGACCAAGTTTAGTTTACACTGCAAAGTGCTAGATTGTTGAATAAACCTGGTATCCAGACATAGCCCCAGGTATTTTAAAACCTTTGGTCACCACTAAAACAATTTTTCGCCTGCTTTCCTTAAAAAAAAAAGTTCTAAGTCTGTATGTAAACTATTTTTGAAGTGTAGTTACCTTTATGAAATGGATTCCCTTAATATTTTCTTTTTATTGTGGTAAAAAATAATGGAAATTTGCACAAATCATGTACACAGCTTGAAAGGAAAGTGTGCATGTTCCCACCACCCAGATCAACAAATAGAACATTAGGAGTGCAAAAGGCTTATTGGAAAAGAACTTAAAAAAAAAAAGAAAAGAAAGAAATAGAACCTTACTGGCATCCCGGAAGCCTCCTTGTCTATCTTCCTCCTTCCTAGAGGAAGGTAACTATACCTATTACACATATTCACTTTTGTTTTTTTTTTTTGAGATGGAATTTCACTCTTGCCACCCAGGCTGGAGTGCAATGTCATGATCTTGGCTCACTGCAACCTCCATCTCCCAGGTTCAAGCGATTCTCCTGTCTCAGCCTCCCAAGTAGCTGGGATTACAGGTGCCCGCCACCACGCCCAGCTAATTTTTGTATTTTTAGTAGATGGGGTTTTTTAGAGATGGGGTTCCACCACGTTGACCAGGCTGGTCTTGAACTCCTGACCTCAGGTGATCTGCCCACCTTTGCCTCCCAAAGGGCTGGGATTACAGGCGTGAGCCACTGCACCCAGCCTACATATTCACTTTTTAACATTTGGTCACATTTATCTCCTTTTCTACTTAAAATTTGTTGTTTTAAAATTTTGAACTATTTAAAAATAAGTTGCAGACATGATGACACTGTACCTCTAAATACTTCAGCATGCATCTCCTAAAAATCAAAGAGATTCTTTGCATGTGTTGATTCTCTCTTTGGTGGATTTACAAACATTTTCCAGGATGAAAGTGTGATATTACTTACATAAACCTATACATATGCTCCTGTGTTTTCACATGTTAAAATGATTAAACAGATCCATTTATTCACAGCCGACTGACAAATTCAGACATCCTATCACTTTAAGAAAGGAGTGCTGACTTGTGTCATGGCTAATGCTTGTAGTCCCAGCACTTTGGAAGGCCAAGGCAGAGAACTGCTTGAGCCCAGGAGTTTGAGACAAGCCTAGGCAACATAGCAAGACCTCATCTCTGCAAAAAATAAATAAATTAGGAAGAAATAAAAAAGTGCTTGCATGAAAAAAAGCACTAGTATAAAAATGAAACATGCAACACAACTGTGTTTTGGTTGATGCTCTGCTGTGTAAACTTTTTAGTCTTAATGGTTTTTACAGAAAGGTCTTGACCACAGATAATCTGATTTTAATTATTTTTCAGTTCCTAGTGTGGGTATTAGGTAAACCATGCTATTACATTAATTCTCTTTTCCATTTTGGGGGCTTTTAGGGCTCAGTAAAGAGGCAAGCACTATATGCCTGTAGTACCTGCACCCCAGAGGGAGAAGAACCAGCAGGAATTTGTTTAGCTTGCAGTTATGAATGTCATGGAAGTCACAAACTATTTGAGCTATACACAAAAAGGTAAACATAGTCAGAGATTGTTACTAAATGCTTTTGAAGTATAGATTCTTTCCCATCTACACTTTTTCCTAATGTTGTTTTTTCATGCAAAGCTGTTGTACAGTAGTGAAATTTCATGTAATTATTTTATATAATTAGAGAGAGTTGTTTCTAGAGCCTTTAAAAACATAATATGGTACAAACTCAAACTACTCATCTTTCTCTGTCATCATTTTACTTGTGTGTGTTTGTGTGTATGTGATATAAATATTTGCTTCTGTACATATTAATTTCCAGAATTGTAAAGTCTTAGAATGCTTGAAGAAATTTTAAATTGGATTTTGTAAAAAGAAAAATAAAATTGTTATTTCCTCCTTTTTTCAGAAATTTTCGTTGTGATTGTGGAAATAGCAAGTTTAAAACTTTGGAATGCAAATTACTTCCTGTAAGTAAGCACTGTAACTATAAATGCAGTTAGAGCAGCTGGGGTTAATATTTGCCAGAGTGGGTAAAAAACAAATACCTGTATTTTCCAAAAAAGAAGTTCTTATGCTTATTCTCTGCAGATGGCCATTTCATTTTTTACTTTGTTGGAAAAACTATATAAACTGTTGAGAGCCTACAAGATAGATGGTAATTAATATGAAAGGTTTGGGGGAGAGATGTACTTGAAAGTAATTCAGGTTTAATTATATTGGTTGTACTTATTCTCTGAGGCTTTTAAAGCGAAGGGTATCACTTAAAAACAATAAACAGGGTCAGGAGATCGAGACCATCCTGGCCAACATGGTGAAACCCTGTCTCTACTAAAAATACAAAAATTAGCTGGGCATGGTGGCACCCAGTCACCTACTCGATCAGCTACTTGGGAGGCTGAGGCAGGAGAATTGCTTGAACCCAGGAGGTAGAGGTTGCAGTGAGCTGAGATTGCACCACTGCACTCCAGCCTGGCAACAGAGCAAGACTCTATCTCAAAACAAAAACAATAAATAGACTGACACAGTGGCTCATACCTGTAATCCTAGCACTTTGGGAGGCTGAGGTGGGCAGATCACTTGAGGTTAGGAGTTTGAAAGCAGCTTGAAGGCCGGGCGCGGTGGCTCAAGCCTGTAATCCCAGCACTTTGGGAGGCCGAGGCGGGCGGATCACAAGGTCAGGAGATCGAGACCATCATGGCTAACACGGTGAAACCCCGTCTCTACTAAAAAAAAAAATACAAAAAGAAAGCAGCTTGGCCATCATGGTGAAACCACCCCCGCCCCCCACTAAAAATACAAAAAACTATCTGGGCATGGTGGTATGTGCCTGTAATCCTAGCTACTCGGGAGGCTGAGGCACGAGAATCGCTTGAACCCAGGAGGCGGAGGTTTCTCTCACTCGAGATTGTGCCACTGCACTCCAGCCTGGGTGACAAAGCGAGAGTCCATTTCAAAAAAAAAAGAAAAAGAAAAACCAATAAATGAGGCCGGGCGTGGTGACTCACACCTGTAATCCCAACACTTTGGGAGGCCTACGTGGGAGAATGGCTTGACCCCAGACCAGCCTGGGCATCATAGTGAGACCCCATCTCTATCAAAAAGGAAAAAGAAGTACTTTGAAATTCCAGGCCAATATCAGTTCACATAGATTGATAATTAATATTTATGATTAACTTTTATCTCCACTTTACTGAATAGGTGTATTTAATTTCTCCTAATTACCACCAAAAAAAAAACAAAAACAAAAACAAATTTTATTTTTTCTCTGTATCCTGAAAAAAGTATCCCTTTAGTAGTAGTGAGTTTTTTTTTTCCTACTTTGAAAGTTAAAGATCAGCCTCTGGCGGGAAATAATGTGGAAATGTATTGAATGCATTCATTTTATAATGTGTGAAATTATAGTTAAAATTAGATCATATTATTATTGAAATCAATATTATATTTCAGGACAAAGCAAAGGTAAATTCTGGCAATAAGTACAATGACAACTTTTTTGGATTGTACTGCATTTGCAAGAGACCTTATCCTGATCCTGAAGACGAGGTAAGAGAATTGTTAAGTTAAACCTGGGAGTGTGTCCCCTCTAGCCTTGATTCCTCAACTGCTTGTCATATCTGAGCCTCTGGCTCTTCAGGAGGCAGTGCGGGATGGTGAAAGGGTTCTAGATTTATCTTTTCTTATGAATCTGGGTTGGATCTATAATTGATACACATCTCAACCATTCTTTTCATTTTTACATCATAAGAATGAAATATTGGAGAGGACTTTCCCAAAGCCAGAGCTTCTTCCCTTCCTCTCCTTCCCTGACTGCCTCCCCCTGCCCCCTAACACTTTCTAAGAAATGACCTTCAATTTCTTGTGTCTCTTTACGGAAAGAAATGGGGTATACAAACAGCATCCTCTTAAAAATGTCAATGAGAAATATATGCAAAATTCAAAATGAGTTCTTCGTCACTCTTGCACCTCTTACCTCCCAAGCCTAACCACTGTTAACACTTTTGGTGTGTATATTTTTAGGTCTTTTTCTGTGCACATGAAAGTGTTTGAGTGAATGTGTGTTTCAATGTGTAATTTCCTTTCCATTAACAGAAGTGAAAATTCTGTACACTTCTGCAGCTGGTTTTTCTCACCAGTGTATCATAGACATTCATGTTAACAAACACACTTACCCCGTTCTAACTGCTGCGGAGTGTCCTATAACTTCATATGCCATAAGTTAGTCAACCTAATCGTTCTTCTATAGCAGAATGGCATTGTCTGATTTTTCAATATTATAAGGAAAGCTAGAGTGAACATCCTTATACAGTAATACAACTGAGTATACTCCGTATTTATGTAGAATGGATCAGTAGAATTGACAGATCAAAGTGTATTTGTGGGGTTTAAAATTGTGATTGGCCGGGCACTGTGGCTCATGCCTGTAGTCCTGGCTACTCAGGAGGCTGAAACACAAGAATCACTTGAACCCATGGGGCAGAGGTTGCAGTGAGCCCGGATTGTGGCGCTGCACTTCAGCATGGGTGACAGAGCGAGACTCTGTCTCAAAAAATAATAATCATAATAAATAATAAAATAAAATTGTGATCATGTCTGCCAAAAAAGTTGAACCAGCAACAGTATATGATAATGTTTTTTCCCCAACACTTTTGTCAACCCTGCGTATTACCAGTTCTCAGAAATTTTGCCATTTTGATAAATGAAGAATAGTATCTTAAATTTTTTTTCTTTCCGTGATGATAAGTGAGATTATGCATTTTTTCACGAGTTTGCTGGACATCCGTAATAACCTTCCCTCTGAATTGTCCTTTCATATCCTCAGCCCATGTTTTGATTGGTTTGGGTTTTGTTTGGGTATTTACTGATTTGAAAGAGTACTTTTTGTCTTTAGAGATATTAGCCTTCTGCCTTCTTCCTTGTTTTCTAATTGCATTGGAACTATAATTATTAAACCAAATTATGTACAGGGACAGATTGAAGGTCTCTGAGTTAGCAAAAATAAAATCTTAAAACTGGATTTTTTTTTTTCTTTCTTTTTTTTAAGACAGAGTCTCGCTCTGTCACCCAGGCTGGAGTACAGTAGCGTGATCTTGGCTCACTGCATCCTCTGTCTCCCGGGTTCAAGCGATTCTCCTGCCTCAGTCTCCTGAGTAGCTGGGATTACAGGCACCTGCCACCATGCCTGGCTGATTTTTGTATTTTTAGTAGAGACAGAGTTTCACCATGTTAGCCAGGCTGGTCTCAAACTCCTGACCTCAGGCGATCCGCCCACCTTGGCCTCCCAGAGTGCTGGGATTATAGGCGTGAGCCACCATGCCTGGCCAAAACTGGATATTTTAAGGCATGTAGTAAAGTGTTACAGCTCCTCCTGTTCCACAGTATGTGCTTTTTTTCCCCCCTTTAAGAAGCCTACAATAGGAAAAGGACAACAACATTGGGTTGTTAATTAACAGTTAAGAGAGCCTGGGAATAAAAGAAAATCATCCCCCAAATAGTCTGTGTTCTTTGGTATATTATTTTCCTAGGGCCAGCATTTAATTATTTAATTTATTCAAATTAGAGGAGTTATGTATCAAGAGGTTTTTACTAACATTTACTTTTCAGTGTACTTGGCAGGATGGTTTTTCTGCAGCAGAAAGACATTGTCTAATTTTTCAATATCATAAAGAAAGCTGGAGTGACCATTCTTATACAGTAATACAACTGAGTATTGTATTAAAGGATGGTGTGGTGAAAAGTCCTAGTTGTCACTGTCTGCATTGGTCCATTCACATTACTTGCCTTGGCCTGAGTTTTGTATAAAATGGGAATGCCCTCTTTGTCTACACAGTTTTGTGAGAATCAGATATTAAGTAACTGATGTGAAAGAGCTTTGAGATTGTTTGTAAAGGGCTTATCTCAATGTAAGCCTTTGGAACACCAGTTCATGTGGAACGAATATGTAGTATCTTATTCTACTGTGTGCCAGGTTACTTCCATGTTCCCGAATTCAGTGTAATCCTTAACAAACTGCTTTTCTCTGTTAGATTCCAGATGAGATGATCCAGTGTGTCGTCTGTGAAGACTGGTTCCATGGAAGGGTAAGGAAAATGTTCTACGTTTGAAACCATTGTCATCACAAAAAGATAAAGGTTATATTTTACATTATAATTACTCTTCTAAAAATAAATTATAGTGATATGATCAGTGTATTATTACGGTATTTATTTATAAAATAATGGGCATTTTGGACAGTTTGGCAATCACAAGAAAATTTTTGGTGTTCTATATTCACAGCATCTTGGTGCCATTCCCCCTGAGAGTGGGGATTTTCAGGAGATGGTATGCCAGGCCTGCATGAAACGTTGTTCTTTTTTGTGGGCTTATGCTGCACAATTGGCAGGTAGGTATCTTTGTGAAGTTAGTGTGCCACAAACTTGTGCTTGTGAAATTTGTGTGTTCAATTCAGAATTTTTAGCAACTATTTTTAACTCTGTGGTTATAAAATAGTGTATGTTCTGGCCAGGCACGATGGCTCACGCCTCTAATCCCAGGACTTTGGGAGGCCAAGACAGGTGGATCACCTGAGGTCAGGAGTTCGAGACCAGCCTGGCCAATATGGTGAAACCCCGTCTCTATTAAAAATGCAAAAATTAACCGGGCATCATGGCACGTGCCTGTAATCCCAGCTACTCAGGAGGCTGAGGCAGAAGAATCGCTCGAACCCAGGAGGCAGGGGTTGCAGTGAGCTGAGATCATGCCACTGCATTCCAACCTGGGCAACAGAACGAGACTCCATCTCAAAAAAAAAAAACCAGGCTGGGCGCGGTGGCTCAAGCCTGTAATCCCAGCACTTTGGGAGGCCGAGACGGGCGGATCACGAGGTCAGGAGATCGAGACCATCCTGGCTAACATGGTGAAACCCCATCTCTACTAAAAAAATACAAAAAACTAGCCGGGCGAGGTGGCGGGCGCCTGTAGTCCCAGCTACTGGGGAGGCTGAGGCAGGAGAATGGCGTAAACCTGGGAGGCGGAGCTTGCAGTGAGCTGAGATCCGGCCACTGCACTCCAGCCCGGGCGACAGAGCGAGACTCCGTCTCAAAAAAAAAAAAAAAAAAACAAACAAAACGTAGTATGTGTTCTTTCTCCACAAGGTGCATAGATTGGTTGGGATACTACCAAAAACAAAATTATACTTAAATGATATGATGCAGAATATTGATGATACCAGAGTTAGAGAAAATGGAGGAGGCAGTTTTCGAATGGGATTTTGAAAGATAAATAGAACCAAAATAAGTTGTTAATTATAACACATGGTATCGGTTGGCGAGGGGGTGGTGTCTTAGTCTGTCTGGGGTGCTAGAACAAAATACCTTAGGCTGGGTAATTTATAAACAATAGATGGATATTTCTCACAGTTCTGGAGGCTGGGAAGTCCAAAATTCAGGTGCCTGCAGAGTCAGTGGTTTGGTTGAGGGCCCATTCCTCATAGATGGAGCCTTTTATGTGTCAGTACCTGTTAAAAGGGGCAAACAAGCTCGCTTGAGCCTGTTTTATAAGTCCAAGCCCTCATGAATGGGATTAGTGACCTTATAAAAGTGGACTGCACGCACACGCTACCATGCCCTGCTAATTTTGTATTTTCTGTAGAGACAGTGTTTTGCCGTGTTGCCCAGGCTGGTCTTGAACTCCTGAGCTCAAGTGATCCACTCATCTTGGCTTCCCAGAGTGCTGGGATTACAGGCATGAGCCACCATGCCCAGCCTATCTGGTGCTTTTATTATACACTAAGAAATTAAATCAAAACAACTAATTAATCAATGGTTCTGAGGCATTAAATATCTTATTGGTAATGCTTTATGTGTTTCTTAATTTATTTTTAAGGTGGCAGTTAAACTCATAGTATCTGCTGCTTTGGCTTCATAATTTCTTGCCCTTCTCATTTTTAGAGACCAGTTCACCATACAAACCATGAGCAGCATAGCTGTACCTCCAGTCTCATGTTTTTCTGTCTTTTTTTTTTTTTTGAGACAGCGTCTGGCTGTGTTATCCAGGCTGGGGTGCAGGGGTGCTATCTCGGCTCACTGCAACCTCGCCTCCTGGGTTCAAGCGATTCTTGTGATGCGGCTTCCAGAGTAGCTGGGACTACAGGCACATGCCACTACACCTGGCAAATTTTTGTATTTTCAGTGAAGACAAGGCTTTGCTGTGTTGGCCAGGCTGGTCTCAAACTCCTGATGTCAAGTGATCCACCCATCTCATTCTCCCAAAGTGCTGGGATTATAGGCGTGAGCCACCATGCCTGGCCAGTTTGCCTCAGAGTTCTTAAGTGCTGCTCCCTTTCTGTTCATTCCCTTTCCAGTGATCTCTCTCACTGTCCACAGATGCTGAACCTATCTATGTATAGTTCTTACTCGTTGGGTTTTTTTTTTTAAGACGGAGTCTTGCTCTGTTGCCCAGACTGGAGTGCAGTGGCACAGTCTCGGCTCACAGTAACCTATGCCTCCTGGGTTCAGGCAATTCTCCTGGCTTAGCCTCCCAGCTGTAAGTAGCTGGGATTACAGGCATGCACCAGCATGCGTAGCTAATTCTTCTGTTTTTAGTAGAGAAGGGGTTTCACCATGTTGGCCAGGCTGGTCTTGAACTCCTGACCTCAGGTGATCCACCTGTCTTGGCCTCCCAAAGTGCTGGGATTACAGGTGTGAGCCACCATACTCAGCTTAATTGGGTTTTTAAAATTGATCTCCTGCCTCTCCCTTCATTTCCTCTCCCGTCAGCAGATGGCTTCATCTCCTATTACATTGAAATGCTGGCATCCAATGTGAGCTCCCCTGTTGTTTCTCTTCTCTGTCTCAGAGTATATCTGCTGCTACACCCATTGTTTTTTTATTTCTTCCTCCCATAAAGAAAAGCTGTTTTTAAAAAATTACCCTTCTGTCTGTGTTTACAGTTCAGTCTCTTCCTCCTACTTCTTGTATTATTCTGTCTCTAACAAGTACAGTACATTATTTTCTCCTTTATGTGTAAAGTGCTTAAGCAGTGATTGATATTTTCAAATAAATTGTTCAATTATTTGAATTCTTTGGGTTAGACAGACATAACCTAAAGAAGCATCAGTATTTTCTTTCTTAGTATTTCGGAGACTATGGTGGACTAATCTCTTTTTCCAGATTCTGAAATATTTTAAAATCAGAAAAAGTGCTTTTAGGTCAGAAGTGGTGGCTCATGCCTGTAATCCCAGCACTTTGGGAGGCCGAGGCGGGCAGATCACCTGAGGTCAGGAGTTTGAGACCAGCCTGACCAATTAGCCGGGCGCGGTGGCGGGCGCCTGTAGTCCCAGCTACTAGGGAGGCTGAGGCAGGAGAATGGCGTGAACCCAGGAGGCGGAGCTTGCAGTGAGCCGAGATTGCGCCACTGCACTCCAGCCTGGTGGACAGAGTGAGACTCCGTCTCAAAAAAAATAAATAAATAAATAAATAAAAAATAAAATAAAAAATAGCCAGGCATGGTGGCGCATGCCTGTAATCCCAGCTACTCAGGGGGCTGAGGCAGGAGAATTGCCTGAACCCAGGAGGTGGAGGTTGCAGTGAGCCAAGATTGTGCCATTGCACTCCAGCCTGGGCAACAAGAGCGAAACTCCATCTGGAAAAAAAAAAAAGGCAAAAGCTATTGTATGCCTGACGTGGTGGCTCACACCTGTAATCCCAGCACTTTGCGAGGTTGAGGCAGGCAGATCACTTGACATCAGGGGTTCGAGACCAGCCTGGCCAACATGGCGAAACCCTGTCTCTACTAAAAATACAAAAAATTAGCCAGTCATAGTGGCGCGCACCTGTAGTCCCAGCTACTCGGGTGTCTGAAGCATGAGGATTGCTTGAACCTGGGAGACAGAGGTTGCAGTGAGTCAAGACCATGCCACTGCACTCTAGCGTGGGTGACAGAGTGAGAATCTGTCTGTAAAAAAAAAAAAATAATAATAGAATAAGTGATTTTATTGTCTGTTGGGATTTTATTGTCTGTTAGGTCAGTGGATATGTGTGTATGTGTTTTTCTTTTTTTTTCTTTGAACCCACAGTAACCAAAATATCCACTGAGGATGATGGATTGGTGCGGAACATTGATGGAATAGGTGATCAGGAAGTTATTAAACCTGAAAATGGAGAGCATCAAGATAGTACCCTCAAAGAGGATGTTCCAGAACAGGGAAAGGATGATGTCCAGGAGGTTAAAGCAGAGCAGAACAGTGAACCATGTGCTAGCTCTAGTTCTGAATCTGATCTCCAGGTAATATGTGAAGTACAAGCCATCAAGAAATAAGACTGGGCCAGGGGCAGTGGCTCGTGCCCATAATCCCAGCACTTTGGGAGGCCAAGGCAGGCAGATCACCTGAGGTCACGGGTTTGAGACCAGCCTTGGCAACATGGTTAAACGTCATCTCTACTAAAATTACAAAAACTAGCCGGGCATGGTGGCACATGCCTGTAATCCCAGCTACTCAGGAGACTGAGGCAGGAGAATTGCTTGAACCCAGGAGGTGGAGGTTACAGTGATCCGAGATCATGCCACTGCACTGTAGCCTGGGCGACAGAACGAGATTCTGTCTGAACAAAAACAAAAGAAAACTGAAGCGGAATTAATTCTGTAAACTTATGGCTTTGGATTTCAATTTTATCCTTTGCCTAAAGAAATCTCTTTACAAAATCTAAACTATGAAAACTGTGGTAGTTTAAAAAACATGCTTCAAAACTTAATTTTATTTCAGACAGTGTTTAAGAACGAAAGTCTCAACGCAGAATCAAAATCTGGCTGCAAACTTCAGGAGCTTAAAGCTAAGCAGTTTATAAAGAAAGACACTGCCACCTATTGGCCCCTGAACTGGCGTAGCAAGTTGTGTACCTGCCAAGACTGTATGGTAAAGTATCTGATTAATTTCAGTGTTAGCATATTTTGTGTACTGTCCCCCAAAATAAGGACACCTGGGAAAACAATTCAATTTTTGTACCAGAGGAAGAAAGAAAAATAAAAAGAACACCTGAACAGTATATTTATGGAATTAATGTTTAGGAGACCCTCAAAATTTTTACATTAAGCAAATTTATGCTATAGTACTTACAGTTGGAATGTTTGTGGAAGAAATGGATAATTATGCAGTATTTTAAATTATTTTAATTTTAGTTTACTTATCTTTAGGCAAATAGCAGTTCTTTGTTACATCAAAAAGTTGCTTGGAAACACTGGTTGAAAGTTACAGTAAATTGGCCAGGTGTGATGGGTCATGCATGTAATCCCAGCACTTTGGGAGGCCAAGTTGGGTGAATCACCTGAGGTCAGGAGTTCGAGACCAGCCTGACCAACATGGTGAAATCCTGTCTGTACTAAAAGTACAATATTGGCTGGGCGTGGTGGCACATGCCTGTAATCCCAGCTCCTTGGGAGGCCAAGGCAGGAGAATCGCTTGAACCCGAAAGGCGGAGGTTGCAAGGAGCCGGGATCATGCCATTGCACTCCAGCCTGGGCAAGAAGAGTGAAATTCCGTCTCAAAAAAAGAAAAAAAGAAAAGGAAAGAAAGAAAGTTACAGTAAATCAGTGATTTTTAAATAAAGATCTCATAGAGTATATGACATCTGGGAAATTGGGAGAATTCTGACAGAAATCTGGGCAAAAAGAATAAATCCTTCTAGCAATTCTGTGTTGAGGTTCCAGTTTTTCTAGGTCTTAATATTTAAAAAATTACATTTTTAGTGATTCTGATGAAATTGACTTTCTGAGAATGATAAATAATTCTAATGGGGAAACTGTTTCTTTTTTTTTTTTCTAAAGAAAATGTATGGAGATCTAGATGTCTTGTTCCTGACAGATGAATATGACACAGTTCTGGCTTATGAAAACAAAGGCAAGATTGCCCAGGCCACTGACAGGAGCGATCCCCTAATGGATACCCTTAGCAGCATGAATAGAGTCCAGCAAGTGGAACTCATTTGTGGTAAATACTGTGTGTGTGTGTGTGTGTGTGTGTGTGTGAAAATTCAGTTTCTTTCACTATGTAAAAAACTATAAAGGGGGCAATAAACACCTATATTTTTAATTTAATACAAATAATTAAAATTGTGAATTATAGATCATTGCTTGATTTTCATATTGGTGGATATTCAGCTGCTGTTACCATTGAAGCAGAGTTACATGCTAGAATAATTACATGCTTGGGAAACCACAGCATAACGCTATTTCTGATTAAGGGTAGATGGATGAATAAAATTTTTCCATCCATTGAAACAATTTTTTGGACATTATGTGTCATCTTTTTGAGCAAGGCATGTCACCATTTTGACAGTTCTTGAGGTTGCTTCAGTGGTTCACAGGAAACCACTAGAGGAGAAAATATCCCCAAACCCTTGATTGAAGGCTTTTACATCCCGCCACCGCTACCCAGGGGCAGCATGCCAAACTTATTTCAGTGATTTCTATCCCAGCCATTTCCACTTGGATACCACCACTTTTATGTGTCTTTTATGGCATCAGTCATTTCTGTCTTTTATTATTTATTTATTTATTTTGAGACAGGGTCTTGCTCTTAGGCTGGAGTGCAATGGTGCATTCTTGGCTCACTGCAACCTCTGCCGCCCGAGCTCAAGTGATTCTCCTGCCTCAGTCTCTGAAGTAGCTGTGACTGCAGATGCATGCCACTGTGTCCCGCTAATTTTTTTTTTTTTTGAGATGGAGTCTCACTGTCGCCCAGGCTGGAGTGCAGTGGCATGATCTCGGCTCACTGCAACCTCTGCCTTCCGGGTTCAAGTGATTCTCCTGCCTCAGCCTCCCAAGTAGCTGCTATTACAGGCACCCACTACCATGCCTGGCTAATTTACTTTGTATTTTTAGTAGATACAAGATTTCACCATGTTGGCCCAGCTGGTTTCGACCTCCTGACCTCAGGTGATCTACCCGCTTTGGCCTACCAAAGTGCTGGGATTACAGGCGTGAGCCACCATGCCCGGTCCCCACTAATTTTTGTATTTTTAGTAGAGTCAGGGTTTTACCATGTCACCCAGGCTGGTCTCGAACTCCCGAGCTGAGGTGATCCGCCTGCCTTGGCCTCCCAAAATGCTAGGATTACAGGTTCAAGCCACTGCACCTTGTCTTTTATTTATAACCGTTAATTTCTTTTTGCCTTTATTAGAGTAAACACTTTTCAAGGATAGAAAAAAGATTTTTGCACCTAAAAGATTTTTGTAGCCCTCAAGGTACCTTGTACATAATGTAAACTGAGTCAGTCTGTTTGGGCTGGGTGTGATGGATCACGCCTGTAATCCCAGCACTTTGGGAGGCCAATGCAGGTGGATCACCCGAGGTCAGGAGTTCGAGACCAGCCTGGCTGACATGGTGAAACCCCGTCTCCACTAAAAATACAAAAAAGTAGGCAGGCGTGGTGGTGCGTGCCTGTAGTCCCAGCTACTCGGGAGGCTGAGACGTGAGAATCACTTCAACCTGGGAGGCAGAGATTGCAGTGAGCCGAGGTCATGCCACTGCATTCCAGCCTGGGTGACAGAGTGAGACTCCATCAAATAAAATAAAATAAAATAAAATAAAATAAAATAAAATAAAATAAATAAAATAAAATAAAATAAAATAAAATAAAATAAAATAAAATAAAATAAA
>NC_045439.1:13206212-13243112 GCF_002776525.5 Piliocolobus tephrosceles | reverse complement strand
AAAATAAAATAAAATAAAATAAAATAAAATAAATAAAATAAAATAAAATAAAATAAAATAAATATAAAATAAAATATAAAATAAAATATAAAATAAAATAAAATATAAAATATAAAATAAAATAAAATAAAATAAAATAAAATAAAATAAAATTCAACAAGTCCAAGGTTATTTCAGCTACCAGAATTCCAGAGAAATAGGAAGCCCTTTTAAAAATTCTTAATCTTTATGGGATTAGAATATCTCTGCTTATTGTCCTTTTTACAAATTTTTGCTTTTTATTTTATTTTTATTTTTATTTATTTTATTTATTTTTTTGAGACAGAGTCTCGCTCTATCACCTAGGCTGGAGTGCAGTGGCGTGATGTCAGCTCACTGTAAACTCTGCCTCCCGGGTTCACGCCATTCTTCTGCCTCAGCCTCCTGAGTAGCTGGGACTACAGGCGCCCGCCACCATGGTTGGCTAATTTTTTGTATTTTTATTAGAGACCAGGTTTCACCATGTTAGCCAGGATGGTCTCGATCTCCTGACCTCGTGATCCGCCCGCCTCGGCCTTCCAAAGTTCTGGGATTACAGGTGTGAGCCACCACACCTGTCAGCTTTTTATTTTTTAATGAAAAAGGGTCTCAGATATCAACATGGAGGAAGTGCAGATAATTTGGGAACGAGTTTCTATGCAGCTTTCACTTAAGATAATTTTTATTTAAACTACATTATTAAGAGTCAGGTGTCAATGGCAAAGTATATTTTGTTTTTGAAAGCAAATGGTTTATCTACATGTAAATACTTTTGTGATTTTGATTTAGAATACAATGATTTGAAGACTGAACTTAAAGACTATCTCAAGAGATTTGCTGATGAAGGCACGGTATGTTGAGTTAAAGAATTCTAATCATAGCCCTGTAAGTTTTGAATGAAGTGTTTATTTCCTTTGATGATTAAAAATGACTGCGACTGGTGGGGCGCGGCGGATCACAAGGTCAGGAGTTCAAGACCAGCCTGGCCAATATGGTGAAACCGCATCTCTACTAAAAATACAAAAATTAGCCAGGCGTGGTGACAGGCGACTGTAGTACCAGGTACTCGGGAGGCTGAGGCAGGAGACTCGCTTGAACCCATGAGGCGGAGGTTGTAGTGAGCCGAGATCGCGCCACTGCACTCCAGCCTGGGTGACAGAGCAAGACCCCATCTCAAAAAAAAAGAAAAAATGACTGCGACTTAAGTGGGTACTTGAGAGTTGAATTCAGGGACTATTTTGAGCAAATTGGCAGGCTAAGAGAAATGAGTAAGAGGTAGTGAAACACCAGAGTTACACTGGGAGTCCTCACCAACCCCAGCTGGGCGGGGAGGCATGATGGGAGGACGCAGTCCCGCGGCCTCTGAGAGAGTACTTGTAGCTTAGCAGAAGATCATTGGAAGGAATCTGCAGTACCGATTCTGCTGATCCTGACCTTGAAGCATGGATCTTTGGGACGGGGAGGGGAAAATGACTGGGCAGGAAAAATTAACACCAGACCCATTTTCTGGAATTCTAAGTTCCATAGTTTAGAATAGAAACTGGGCATGGTGGCCAGGTGTGGTGGCTTACTCCTTAATCCCAGCACTTCAGGAGGCTGAGGTGGGCGGATCACCTGAGGTCAGGAGTTCAACAGCAGCCTGGCCAACATGGTGAAACCTGGTCTCTACAAAAGTACACAAATTAGCTGGGTATGAGGGTGGGTGCCTGTAATCCCAGCTACTCCAGAGGCTGAGAGGCAGGAGAATCGCTTGAACCTGGGAGGTGGAGGTTGCAGTAAGCCAAGATTGTGACATTGCATTCCAGCCTGGGTATCAGAGCAAGACTCCATCTCAAAAAAAAAAAAAAAGAACTGGGCATGGTGGCTTGCACCTGTAGTTTCAGCTACTCGGGAGGCTGGCTGTCTTGAGCCCTGCTTTCTTAGAAGATACCATCTCTGTCTACCTACTTTAGGTCGTTTTTTTCTTTTTTTCTTTTCTTTCTTTTGTGGGGGGTGGGGGGCGTTCCTGAGTTTATTTGGGGCACACCTGGGCGAAGGCCCTGCACCTAGAAGAAGGTGTTGGGCCTCTTGGTGGTGAAGCTGGCTTGTACTGACGGGTCCCGCGCAGGACCCGGTGGGGCAGCAGAAACTTGATCTTGGAGTCGTGGAACTGCTTGATGGCTGGCGGCACTTGCTGGCTGCGATCTCCTCCACCGTCATGATCTGGATGGAGTGGGCCCGGGCGCCCATGTCTCGGTAGCACTGGGTGACAGTGCCCGCGGTGGTCAGGTCCTGGTATTCCCGGTACATGTTGTGGGTGCCGCCCCAGGAGTTGTAGCGCAGCCAGATGCCGAGGTTCTTGACCCGCAGTGGGGACTTCTCAAACGCCTGCCCACAGTAGACAGTCTCCCCTGAAGACTTCTTCATCTTTAACTGAGATACGAAGTACCAGAGCGGGACTTGGCGACGACATGATTAGGCGCAAAGATTCGCATGCGGTAGAGGGCCCGTGTGTGGCATTTGGGGGTGGGCAGGCGGCGACCCACCACCTTGTACTCGTAGTGTCCGAGGCCTTCATGGCGTCCTCTCTGCCTCACCACCACCCGCAAAAGGCTAGGTTTTTTTCTTTGTCATAAATGTGGGAAGAACATTTAACTGCCTGAATTTCTGGATAGGGTCACAGTGCTGCCTGCTGCCTTTCTGCAAAATGAATTGTAAAGTTAAAAGAGCCTTCTCCTAAATGGTTTTCTCAGGTTTTAGAGACTGTTCTTCACTATCACTGGGAACAGTTCCTACTTACTTACAGTTCTTTTTTTTTTTTTCTGTTTGAGACGGAGTCTTGCTCTGTCACCCAGGCTGGAGTGCAGTGGCGTGATCTCAATTCACTGCAACCTCCGCCTCCCAGGTTCACGCCATTCTCCTGCCTCAGCCTCCCAAGTAGCTGGGACTACAGGCTACCGCCACCACACCTGGCTAGTTTTTTGTATTTTTAGTAGAAATGGGGTTTCACCGTTTTAGCCAGGATGGTCTCGATTTCCTGACCTCGTGATCCACCCACCTCGGCCTGCCAAAGTGCTGGGATTACAGGTGTGAGCCACTGCACCCGTCTTTCTCTACAGTTCTTAAAACTTAATGTAGTTATTCTTGTTTCTGTTGCAGAGACTGTCCTCTGGTTAATACAGACTCAAGCTTCTTTGGTGCTAGAACTAAGAATGTTCATGGGTGTAATGGGGCATTCTGCCTCAGTCTGGTAACCTCGGAACTGTCAATGGACATTCGAGGTGTTTCAAATAGTGTGCAGGCATGCTCTCTTGATGCTGATTGCTGTTGCACCTCCACTCTTTTGTGGTCAGTTTTCTTTATTTTATCATACACATATACTTAAAATTACGTAAAAGAAAAAAGTCAGGCACATTGGAGACTTTTACTCAAAGTCTTCACAGGTATCTTAAACATCCGGGTCCTTGTTATCACTAGAGCCACTCTTTAGGAGTCTTTAGGAGAGAATGTTTTATCTGACCAGATAATTTAAAAGGTCACAAAAATGTGGTATTTTTGTTGTTTGTTCCATGACATTACTAACCAGATTTTCACAGAAAAAGAAACAAAAACCTCAGATTGCCATAAAGCTTATCTGCTTTGGTTGTATTTGTCCATAGGGATAATGTTAATAAGTTCTAGCTGTTCTTAGATGATAGACTGCCTTTTATTTAATGTTTGTATCTAACACACACAAAAAAAACAACACTTAGACTGGGCGCAGTGTCTCATGCCTGTAATCCCAGCACTTTGGGAGGCTAAGGTGGAGTATTGCTTGAGCCCAGGAGTTCAAGACTAGCCTGGGCAAGATGATGAGACCCCGCCTCTATAAAAAAAAAAAAATTTAGCCAGGCATGGTGATGTGTGCCTGTGGTCCCAGCTACTTGGGAGGCTGAGATCGGAGGATCACTTGAGCCCAGGAATTTGAGGCTCCAATGAGCTATAATCATACCTCTGTACTGCAGCCTGGGTGACAGAGCGAGACCCTGCCTCTAAAAAGCAATAATAATTAATAAACTTAGGAACTACAAATTTTCTGAAATAAATTTAAAAACTGATTTTTTATTGAACCCAAGTATTTATTCACTAGCATTTCTCCTCTGCACGTTAGCTGCGACCGTTTGAGGATCTCTAGAAACCAAAAGCTGTACAGTCTCATTTGTATGTTGCTAGGTCTCCTCCTACAATATCCTTGCTAGAGATGTTATTTCCTTTCACTTACGGGCTTTCTGTGGTTAATGTTTGTAATCCAAGGTAGGGACAGATCCTTCGTTTTGCACCTTGCAAGTATCCTATTTATTAGCATTTTGTTAAGTGTAAATTCCCATGCCATTTAGCCAAGTACGTTAGAATTTTGAGCTGCAGTCATTTCAGGGTGTGTTCAGCCTCTGCATCCTGAATCTAACTGTTAGGGGTTCAGATTCCTCACTGGTTGAGCAGCAGTATTACTGTTGGTGCTTGTGAAACTGGTGTATCAGCTACTGGTCTGAGAAAATCATTCCAAGTTAGCATTGATATTTTGAGTATCTTAGCAGCACTTACTATGGAATGAGAGGGAAGTTTTCACCTTATACCCCTCTTTCTTACTTTCTCTTTATCTCTTTCCCGTTTTGCTCAAATGCATTCACGTGCTCTCTTTTTCTTTCTCTTTCCTTCACTCTTCTTGTCTCACTGTCCTTCTTTCTGAACAATAAGCATGTGTTACCTTATTAAAAAATAAACATGCTGGGTGTCATGGCTCATACCTGTGATCCCAGCATTCTGGGAGGGAGTGGTGGGAGGATCACTTGAGCTCAGAAGTTTGAGACCAGTGTGGGTAATATAGTGAGACCTCGTATCTACACAAAATTTAAAAATTAACCAGGCGTGGACTGGCCGCGGTGGCTCACGCCTATAATCCCAGCACTTTGGGAGGCCAAGGCGGGCGGATCACGAGGTCAGGAGATCGAGACCATCCTGGCTAACATGGTGAAACCCCATCTCTATTAAAAATACAAAAAAAAAAATTAGCCAGGTGTGGTGGCGGGCACCTGTAGTCCCAGGTACTTGGGAGGCTGAGGCAGGAGAATGGCATGAACCCGGGAGGCAGAGCTTGCAATGAGCCGAGATTGTGCCACTGTACACCTGCACTCCAGCCTGGGCGACAGAGCAAGACTCCATCTCAAAAACAAACAAACAACAACAACAAAAAACAATTAGCCAGGTGTGGCGTGCACCCTATAGTCCCAGCTCCTTGGGAGGCTGAGGCGGGAGGTTTTTGAGTCAATGAGGTCGAGGCTGCAGTGAACTATGATTGCGCCACTCCACTCCAGTCTGGGTTGCAGAGGGAGACCCTGTCTCAAAAAATAAATAAACAAACCTGTTTCTGTGATGGCATTAGACAGCTTTCAATGGATCCATTGGCACAGACTGGCTATTGGGGTGGGCAGGGACTGCCAGGTTGTCCAGTTGGCATTATGTTTTGTTTTGTTTTGTTTATTTTGAGATGGAGTCTCACTTTGTCGCCCAGGCTGGAGTGTAGTGGCATGATCTCGGCTCACTGTGGCCTCTGCCTCCCGGGTACAAGCAATTCTCCTGCCTCAGCCTCCTGAGTAGCTGGGATTACAGGTCCCCGTCACCATGCCCTGCTAATTTTTGTGTTTTCAGTAGAGACAGGGTTTCGCCATGTTGTCCAGGCTGGTTCTTGAACTTCTGGCCCCCAGCAGTCCACTCACCTCGCCCTCCCAAAGTGCTGGGATTACAGGAGTGAACCACTGCACCTAGACCAGTTTGCTTTTTTATTTGTATTTTCCCTTTGTCTTATTTTGTTATTTGTAATATTTTATTTTGCTAATATCATAAACACCTTTGTATGGGACACTAAATCCTTTTTCCAATAAAATAGATAAATTTCCATTTTTATTGCATAAGGTGGATTTATTCAAAGTGCTGCTTCTATAGTATGAGTTTTTTCCCAGTTATTTTTCTCTGTATATAGCAAACATCTTTAATTTTGGACTCTTAAGTTTTTTTTATTGATGACAAAGAGGGAAAAGTTTTTTTTTTTTTTTTGAGAGAGAGAGAGAGAGAGTCTTGCTCTGTCGCCCAGGCTGGAGTGCAGTGGCGCAATCTCGGCTCACAGCAAGCTCCGCCTCCTGGGTTCACGCCATTCTCCTGCCTCAGCCTCCCGAGTAGCTGGGACTACAGGCGCCTGCCACCATGCCCAGCTAATTTTTTGTATTTTTTTAGTAGAGACAGGGTTTCACCATGTTAGCCAGGATGGTCTTGATCTCCTGACCTCATGTTCCACCCGCCTCGGCCTCCCAAAATGCTGGGATTACAGGTATGAGCCACTGTGCCTGGCCAGAGGGAAAAGCTTTTTAGTTCCTTTTTCTTAACACCTCTGTTGCTGGTAAAGAAAGCACAATCTCCCAGTATAGTACATTTTGTTTTTTGTGGGTGCTTTTGCAGAGCTGGAGGACATTCAGAAACACAGCTGTGGTAAGTGGGTGTGGGCAGTGGTCTGAGGAGGACTTTGGGGTTCTCAGTTTGTGTGCTGGCTCTGCCAATTTCAGCTCATCTTGAGAACTTGCCACGTGTCAGGCAGTGTTTTATGGGCATTGTCGCTCATCCAGCCTTCAGTTGACTCTGCTAGACAGGTGCTCCTGTTGTCTCATTTTGTAAAGGGAAACTGCAGTAAGGGTTCACCCAGCTTTGAACCATTCTGCTGTTGTGCCCAGCTGTGTGGCTCTGAGCAGGTCAGCCCTGTGTGCCTGAGCATCCCTCCTAGAAAATGGACATGGTGGCCAGGCACGGTGGCTCAAGCCTGTAATCCCAGCACTTTGGGAGGCCGAAGTGGGTGGATCATAAGGTCAGGAGTTCGAGACCAGGTTGGCCAACATGGTGAAACCTTGTCTTTACTAAAAATACAAAAATTAGTGGGGCATGGTGGTACGTGCCTGTAATCCCAGCTACTGGGGAGGCTGAGGCAACAGAATGGTTTGAACCCGGGAGGTGGAGGTTGCATGAGCCGAGATCATGCCACTGCACTCCAGCCTGGGTGACAGAGCAAGACTCCATCTCAAAAAAAAAAAAAAAAGAAAATGGAGATGGTATCATTAACTGCACATGAACGTAATTCTTAGCAGTATCATTTGACTTGCTTGTGAGTGCTATGGCCTCATAATTGCAATTCTGTTACTTCGTTCTCTTTCATAATCTTTGCTTTTCATCAACAGGTGGTTAAGAGAGAGGACATTCAGCAGTTCTTTGAAGAGTTTCAGTCAAAAAAGAGAAGAAGAGTGGACGGGATGCAGTATTACTGCAGCTAGAGTGGAGTATGAAGCTTCTCATTCAGGCCAATGAAAATGCACTTCCCAATCTTGGAATAAAAGAGGTGTGGTTCACATTCAGCCCCCTTTCCGTCCTCCTCTGTTTGGAGAGGCCTCGCGCTCCCTTCATTCTCTTTAGCTGCAGTAGCCACAGTGTGGATGCTGACCTCACAGCCAGTGTCCTCTGTGACTCAGCTAATGCAGCTCATTCCACAGACTTCTCCAGTGTACTCCTACTCCAGTGCACCCAGGGTTATTTGCGTAGTTTTCTAAAGTTTGATTTGGTTTTGAGAAAACAAATTGGTGTCTTGTTTAATGATCTGTTATTTCACTCCCAGATGTGTGTGTTTTGCCACAGAGCTGTTGCCTCCCAGAACCTCCTCTGCAGGCGTCACAGAAGGCTCTCTTCCCGTCACCTAGAACCTCTGCAGGTCCCCTCGCCCCTATGATCGTGGTGCCTTGGGTCAAAGCTTCCTCAAGCCTGGTCTGCTCCTTCTTTCACATCCCTGTTTTCTGAGGTTTGGTCATAGCTTAGAAAGGGTCTTGGGGCTTGTTTTCTCTAGGCCCAACCTCCAGAGTAGCCAGGACTGATGGTTTTCTGGACTGGATGTCTGTCACAGGCAGAGAGATTAGCAGATGATAGGGTTGAGGAAGCAAACCTTTGTTATGAATTTTACTAATACAGTTCAAGTGAAATTTTTGTTCACGATTCTACTGGCACTAGAATTAGAATTTCAGTACTGTAGCGCTCACAGGGCTTCCTGGAGAACATTTGCCAGTATACTAGTCCCTTTTCTGCTGCCTAGAAAACAGGCTGGGTCTCACCCCTGTGAAATCTTGGTGGTTTACGAAGTCCTTTGGATTTCTTGATATTATCAGGGATATTCATAAGCATATATCAAAAATGGACCTATTTTGATATTCTGTTATGAAAATGTTATTAGAACCCCAATAAATTATTATTTTCCCCCTCAAATCTGTGCTAAAGAAAACAGATCCTGAGTTAGCTTACTTGTAATAAGCAGGGCAGGGAGCCCTGTTTTGGAAGAGACAGACTGTGGAAGAGATTCCAAACAAGGCCCGAGGCTGCACGAATGCAGAGTTTTGTGTGTATAATGTTAACGTCCACCGCTGCTTCCCTAGCGACTATGAGATCTTGTTTTTGAAGATCCTCATGGAAGGTTGTACAGAGCCCCACATTTGAGGGGAAGTCCTTTCAGTTGATATGAGACCTCTTTAACGCCCCTCAGTCTATGTAGTAAATGCCTTGTGATACATAGACAGCCCTCAGCTTCTCTCTCCCTCTGGAGGAACAAGGTCTTTCCTGACAGTCGGAGACACATCTTGATGTATGTTAATAAAAGCATTTCAGGCTGTGGGGCCATCATGTATATTAATACTCCTTATGTGTCCAGCATCCGTGTATTCATTTGAGTGCCCAATCCCTGGACGAGATGAACTAGGCCTTATAAAAAGTCAAAGCCTCAAAGAAATGGCACAACTATGTTCTTCAGCACTCATCTCTTCATTACAGATCCTCACGAAGGGTGGTAAGTGGAGCTGGAAGGTCTTGTGGCCGTAGGACATGCTGGTGAGCCCTGAGCTGGCCTTGTGCAGAGGGCTCCGTTCAAAGGCTCGGGTGTCTTTCAGGTTATCAAGCTTGGGAGCTCTTCCAAGTCTGAGAATGTTTCGAACCCTTTTTGCAAGGTTCCACTATTAGTATACCATCATGTCCAGAAAGCTTTTAATCTTCTCAAATATCTGATGTAACTACCAGAAAGTCCCTTACTTCCTATGACCGATCAGGACCAAGTCTTGGAGGTGATGTGTTACATTACGTGCAGCACAATAGTACCAATCAGTTAACCCAACGCTGAAGGGCTTGTTTTATGAAAGGTACTATATTCCTTCTTTCACATTAACTGGAAACCTCTTTTTTTACCTGTTGTTCACAACTAGTTTTCTTATCGACTGTATTGGACTGTCTCTTCTTGTTGAGACTCATTTTGGCCAACATATTAATGCATGTTTTATGCAAAACACAAATATGATATTAGTTGCTTTTAAGGAGTTCTGGCATTGTATGTGCATTTTTGTAGAAATTGTTACTGGACTTATAATTACATACTTAACTCTAATCAGGTTTCTGTAAAATTTAAATAAAACCAATACAAAATCATTGGTTTTCAGATTGTTTTTAGTCATATTTAAGTCTACACAGCCTCCCTCTGCAGGTTATAAGAAAATGCAGGCCAGGCACGGTGGCTCATGCCTATAATCCCAGCACTTTGGGAGGCTGAGGCAGGCAGATCACGAGGTCAGGAGATCGAGACCATCCTGGCTAACACAGTAAAACCCCGTCTCTAATGAAAATACAAAAAATTAGCCTGGCATGGTGGTGGGCGCCTGTAGTCCCCGCTACTCGGGAGGCTGAGGCAGGAGAACAGCGTGAACCCGGGAGGTGGAGCTTGCAGTGAGCCGAGATTGTGCCACTGCACTCCAGCCTGGGCAACAGAGTGAGACTCCGTCTCAAAAGAAAAAAAATGCATAGAGCCGGGCATGGAGGTTCATGCCTGTAGTCCCAGCTACTTGGAAGGCTGATGCAGGAGGATTGCTTGAGCCCAGGAGTTGGAGGCTATAGAGTGCCACGGTTGCATCTGTGAATAGCCACTCACTGCACTACAGCCTGGGCAATAGAGCGAGACCTCGTCTCTTCAAAAGAAATGTAATGGTATATTCTCACAGCTCTTCCCGCCCTGGGGTCCTGCCCTCAAAGCAGAGGGACTGGTTCACGACATTGGGTAGTTCATTATTCTGCTATTCTATAAAATGCAGCCTGATCCAAGGTCCCCTGAGCAGAGCTCCTTCATCCACCCGGTTTCACCATACCCCCTGGGGTCTAATAATTGGAGTCTAGATGAACAGCAGAACAAAACAATGGGCTGGGGTGTGACCAGTCACAGTGTTCAGGTACTGCTGTGTGCAGAGGGAGAGAGGGCTGGAGCTGACAGCCTGAGAAAAATGTGAGGTCCACCCTACACAGTAGCCGTTATTTCTAAGTAAACATAAAAACAACCCAAAAAGCCAGTATAGTGACCCATCTTTGGCCTCCCCCAAACTCCTGCTACCTTGGATGTGGACTTGTGGGCATCACCCATGGTGAGTTCAACTTAAGTGGGTAAAGTGTTCTCTGCAGTCCTGGAGTTGCTTACACAGCTAAAAAGAGATGACTCTATAATCATCAATGCCCCGAAGACTGCAGTTCTCCCACCTCCCTTGAAGGACATTAGTGGAGCAGAAGAAAATTGAAAGATCAGTCTGCATGGTTACAGGACCAGGAAGTGGCCTAGTCCAGCCCTACTGAAGGTCATTGCTATCTGGGGAACATGGGAAGTACAGGAAGCCAACCTGGCCGACCTCCCGGGAGCCAGCAAGGCCACATCCCATTTGGGTCACTGTGTTCATCCTTTTTTGCATTGCCGTAAAGAAATACCTGAGGCTGGGATAGGCACAGTGACTCAGAGCTGTAATCCCAGCACTTTTGGAGGCTGAGGTGGGAGAATTGCTTGAGTCCAGGAGTTCAAGACCAACCTGGGCAACATGGCGAAACCCTGTGTCTACAAGAAGTATAAAAATTAGCTGGGCGTAGTGGTGGACACCTGCAGTCCCAGCTACTTGCGAGGCTGAGGTGGGAGGATCACTTGGGCCTGAGAAGTTGAGGTTGTAATGAGCTGTGATTGTGCCACTGCACTGCACTCCAGCCTGGGTGACAGAGTAAGGTCTTGTCTCATAAATAAATAAACAAACAAACCAGAGACTGGGTGATTTATAAGAAGAGAGGTTTATTTTGCCTCATGGTTCTACAGGCTGCATGGCACTGGCGTCTGCTTCTCCCCAGGAGGAGGTTTTTGCATAGGAAAGACGTGGGGAGCAACAAATGGTTTTGTCGCGGCACAGGCTAGGCTGGGGCAGAAGACAGGTGCTGAGTGGCTTGGAGCTGCCTGCTGGGCATCTGAGAGGGGTGCTGTGTAAATGGATCTGAGGTCCAGGGGCCAAGGCTGGGGATGAGCTTTGGGAGTGATCAGCAGCCACACTCATTGGCACCATGGAAATGAATGGGCTCTTCCCCAGGGAGATAAGGAAAAGTGAGAAGGAAAGGGGGTCTCGGGCAGATGCCAGGGACACCAGCACTGAAAGGAAGGCCGAAGCTGAGGTGCAGGTTGAGAAGAGCAGCCTGGGGGGTTGGGGAGGCCAAGAACCCACGTTACAGAAGTCTGGGTGCCTCTGCAGCAAAGTCAAGAGCAAAAGGGTCTGGGTCCATTGAGATTTTAAGTTCTAAGCCAACTTAGAAATAAGAAAGACAGCTGGGCGTGGTGGCTCAAGCCTGTAATCCCAGCACTTTGGGAGGCCGAGACGGGCGGATCACGAGGTCAGGAGATCGAGACCATCCTGGCTAACATGGTGAAACCCCGTCTCTACTGAAAAATACAAAAAACTAGCTGGGCGAGGTGGTGGGCGCCTGTGGTCCCAGCTACTCGGGAGGCTGAGGCAGGAGAATGTCGTAAACCCGGGAGGCGGAGCTTGCAGTGAGCTGAGATCCGGCCACTGCACTCCAGCCTGGGCGACAGAGCGAGACTCCTTCTCAAAAAAATAAAAAATAAAAAATAAGAAAGACAGATCCCCACCCCCATTTTATTCCTGGTAAGGCTGATTTGGGGTAACGTGGCCTTGTCTGTGGTTGCTTGGGCCCCTCCCTGGTCCTACACTCCAGGAGGTAGGCTGGTCCGAGGGCAGGCACCCCCCACACAGCAAGCAGCGTTCTTCATACTAAGCCCCTGATGTTGGTTGAGGACACTCCAGAGCTAATGTCCTGGTTGGGCACTTGGTTCCCAAGGAGAGAGGGAGGGGAGGGACCAAGGCAGGACAGAGCCTCGGCATCAGGCAGGCCAGAGGAGAGTGAGGGGTGGGGGGCAGGAGTGCTCCTGGATAGAAGGGAAATGAGGGGGCGCCCAGGGGCCCCGACAGCATCCACTGCATTTAATGATGAAGGTCACCAGCGGGTGACCTTGGCTAGAGCAATTTCCACGAGTGGCGGGTGGAGGCCAGATTGCAGAGGGCAGGGTGTGTGCCACAGTTGGCACCACTGTGAGGGGACAAGGAGAGGGTGCGGCTGCAGAAGGCCAGTCCAGGGAGTTGCTTGTTGAAGTTCAGAGACACTTGGGCCAACACACATTCTTAAGGGAGCCATTGCTGAGAGTGGACCACAGGTGACATTGGAGCTGTTAGAAGATGGGATAGGATGGGACAGAAGGACCACCAGACCTGGTAGCAAGGGGATGCAGGTGAGGGTGTTGGAATGAGGCCTCCAAATCAAGGGAGTTCCATTGGCAGCCTCCATTTCCCTGGGAGGTGGGAGGGGAGGAGTGAGCTGGAGGACGGCTCAGGTGAGAGAAGACGGGTGGAAAGTGGCCCCGAGAAGAACATGTTAAGGCTGACCCGCAGGACCCAGGCACACTGAGCCACGGGAGGCTGGGGACCACAGGTACCACTGGGGCATGGCTGTCTTCAGTCTCCCAAAGCTGGAGATGGACACCCTGTTTATGGGTTGAGTTGGGCGGGGAGGATGAGTTGCAGCTGGGCACGTTGAGACAGCTGCCACCTATGGAAGCTGGGCCATCCTGGCAGGGGAGCAAGAAGGCCAGAGTTTCAGAGGAGGTCCAGGAAGAGGCTCTGGACAGGAAGCAATCCGGCCTGAGAGCGGGCAGTGAGGTTAGGATTTCAAAGGTGGAGACGTTCTGGGGACGGGAGAGCTGTGCCATGGACAGGTAGCTGGAGACGGTCTAGGCAGCTACCAGGAGGACACCAGAGAGGACGTTAGTGAGGTTGGAGCCAAAGCCTTCAGGATACGAAAGGAGTGACTGGGGGTGGCAGCTGCAGGGGTGGGAGCGGGACTCTGGACTGTGGGGGCTGGAGAGGTACTGGGGTGTTAGAGAGACATCTCCCACCGCCCTTCCTGACACACAGTCCGTGGAAAGAGCGAGAAGGAGCCCACGTCCTGGGAGAGGGCTAAGTGGGCGAGGAGGAGCTAGGAGGGCAGCCAGGGCAGGAGGCAGGAGGGGAGGGGTAGGAGCACAAGGACGCTGGCACTGGGGGTCGGGGAGGACACCTGAGCAGGGTGGGGAAACAACCTCGGGTGCCATCAGGGGACTTCTGTAGGAAGAAGCCTGGCGAATGGCTCGGGAGAGCGGCAGCGGCAGGCACAGGGTCACCTGACTGCAACTCTGCAAAGAACCCAGTCCCAGCAGCCCCGGAATGGTGGGATGTTGCGGGCACTAAGGTTTCTCGGGGTCACTTACAGTTGGATGTCCCAGGGACTTCAGTGGCTCTGTTGGAACATGGAGAGATGGGAAGAACAATTGCTTTTAGATCAGTCTCAGAGGGCAGGAGGCATTTATGGCGCCTCTGCTGGAACGAGGGTCCCACGGTACCGTCCATCCTCCGTTAGGATCCACACAGCAGGAGGTGCGCGGTGAGTGTTACCGCCTGAGCTCCGCCTCCTGTTAGATCCACGGCGGCATTAGATTCTCATAGGAGGAGAATTCTTTTGAGAACTGCGCATGAGAAGGATCTAGGTTGCACGCTTCTTGTGAGAATCCAATGTTAAAAGCAATGCGCTTGAATCATCCCAAAACCAACCTCCCCCCCCCCCCCCCCACCCCCTCTGCCACCCCTGTCCGTGGAAAAAGTGTCTTCCATGAAACCAGTCCCTGGTGCCAAAAGGGTTGGCATCGACTGTGCCAGAAGATTCCAGAGATGGAGGATATTCGTGGAGCTAGCTAGATGAAGGGTGAGGAATTCCAGGAGAGTGCAGGCGTCTACAGGTGCCCACAGGAGCCCACAGCAGCCCTGCAAGGCGGGTATTGAGGAGGATTCTCTTCACCTGAACCTGAGGATGAGAACTATTGCACAGGGTGACTTGAGGATCGCCAGTCAGACATGGAAAGTCCGCAACCAGCGCTCAAGAAGTGCACTCGCATTCTCTCCAGTTTAAGGATGAGGAGACAGCTTAGGCGCTTAGCCCCAGCTTGGACAGCCAGTAAGTGGCAGAGGCAGGCCCAGCCCCGGCCCTGCCCTGCAGGTACCCCGAGGATCCCCCAGCCCGGGCAGGCCTTCTTCCTGCCTTCCTCCCTCCTCCCAGGCAGGCTTTCCTGGCTCTGCCTCCTCACCCTCTCTGAAGACCCTCCGCAGGCCAACAGCCTGCACAAGAACAGTCCCCAAAGCTTGGAGACAAGGCATGACAGCCCAGAATCCAAGGCTCTGCGAGATGAGGCTCAAAGCACTGGCAAGCTCTCCGAGGGGCACAGCTTAATCCCAGGCCGGGGAAAGGCACGGGGCTGGCACTGGAGGAAATGGACATGGTTATGTGGAACTGGTGAGCTCTGGGTTTCAGAGACAGAATAAAAAAGGGTCTGCGGGCAAGAGGCTTGCAGACAGATAGACCTGTTGGGTGGGCCGTGGAGCTAAACTCCAGACTGGGGTGATGCCCGTGAGAAACCCCAAGACCGTGAGTGCAATGTATAAAGCCAGGTGTGGAGCAAGGACAGTTAGCTGACTACAGGGAGTGTGGAAACACATGACTCGTTTCCATACTTCCTGTGAGAGGACAGCCTTGAACAGAAAAAGCAGAGCTAAAGCAGGCGAGCATGGGCAGGAGCCGGGAGGCCCTGCAGAAGTGACTCGGGAACTATTCATAGCACACTGCAGGCAATCTAGTTAGGACGACCGAGAGAGAGAGACAGGGACCCCAACGCCAGAAACGACCATAGGTCTCAATTCATTTGCTTTTGTACTTTTAGGTGGCGGATGGTAGATTCTGGAAACTATGGACTGGTGACCTGACAGGTGTCCCCTAGAGGCTTCTAAAACAAACTAGCAGCTACCGTGGAATGATTTCTGAACACCCAGAGAGAGGAGCTGCAAGTAGAAAGTGAGGAATCCTTAAGAACAAATGATGCGACCCAAATGTCCATCAATGATAGACTGGATAAAGAAAATGTGGCACATATACACCATGGAATACCATGCAGCTGTAAAAAAGGATGGGTTCATGTTCTTTGCAGGGACATGGATGAAGGTGGAAACCATCATTCTCAGCAAACTTA
Source organism: Piliocolobus tephrosceles (assembly GCF_002776525.5). Classification (NCBI taxonomy): domain Eukaryota; kingdom Metazoa; phylum Chordata; class Mammalia; order Primates; family Cercopithecidae; genus Piliocolobus; species Piliocolobus tephrosceles. Next base: position 13,227,604 of record NC_045439.1, on the reverse strand, counting down.
CACAGGAACCGAAAACCAAACACCACATGTTCTCACTCATAAGTGGGAGTTGAACAATGAGAACACATGGACATAGGGGGGGAACAACACACACTGGGGCCTGTCAGAGGGTGGGGAGCTAGGGGAGGGATAGCATTAGGAGAAATACCTAATGTAGGTGACGGGTTAATGGGTGCAGCAAACCACCATGGCATGTGTATACCTATGTAACAAACCTATACGTTCTGCACATATAACCCAGAACTTAAAGTGTGTGTGTGTGCGCGTGTGTGTGTGTGTATATATATATAAAGAACAAATGATGCGGAGCCGACCTCCTTCTCCTGTTGATAAGTCAACCAGCTTCCCGGGGGACAAGGGAAGCCTACGTGTGTGACAAGGTCTCTCATGACCCACAAGATGACAGTAATGATGACCCCAGCCAGCTTCCAGGGACAGCTCGGTCGTCTCCTCACTCCTCACAACGCCTTCAGTTTCCCTCCTCTCCACCACTAAGCTACTCAAAAAGGCTGTCTACACAGATCACCTCCACCTTCTCACCTCCCACTCAGACTTGCACCTGCCCCCTGGCTTCTCTCTCCAGCTGCCACCAAACTGCTCTTCCAATTCTACACCTTCCCCTTGCAGCTGACCCAACCCGCCGTAGGGGCCCGATCTTCCAAAACCTTGGAACAGCAGCCGCAGGGTTAACTTTTGGAGAGGGGTGGAATTGACCCTTAATATCTTACCTTTAATTAACTTGAAAAACTAATACCTGCATATCATTTAAACACTCAACCAGTACAAAAAGGCTGTCATTAATTGGCAGTTGCATGTATTGCCAATGCCCCTCTCCAGAGGCAGTCCTATGCACGTTCTTGTAGATTCTTGCAGAATTTTTGTTTGTTTGTTTTGAGACTGAGTCTTGCTCTATTACCCAGGCTGGAGTACAGTGGCACAATCTCGGCTCACTGCAATGTCTGCCTCCTGGGTTCAAGCGATTCTCGTGCCTCAGCCTCTGGAGTAGCTGGGATCACAGGCCCCTGCCACCACAGTCAGCTAATTTTTGTATTTTTAGTAGAGATGGGTTTCCACCATGTTGGCCAGGCTGGCCTTGAACTCCTGACCTCAAATGATCCACCTGCCTTGGCCTCCCAAAGTGCTGGGATTATAGGCGTGAGCCACCGCGCCTGGCTGCAGAAATGTTTATGTATGTATTTGCATCCATTTCCTTTTTTTGTCTTCTTTCCAAATGGGAGCATATGGATGCAATTTTTTTTGTATATTGCTTCTTTCACTTCATTTATTCTGAAGATCACATTCCCTCTTTTCTCAAGTTGTCCCAGCCTGGTCTTCTGAGCAGCACACTGCTGGTTTTCTTTCTGTCTGCTACGCTGCCCTTGGCCAGCAACTCCCTCCAGCTGGCTTGGAAAAGTTGGAGTCCCCCAAGTTCATCATTCAAGCCCTCTTTCTTCTTCCTTTAAACCTTTCCCCTAATCACGCCACCTGCTCCCAAGGCTGTAAGTGCCACCCATATACATGGACAACCCCCACACAGCCTCCAACTAGAATCCTTTCCTCTGACTCCCAGCTGACACCTAGTTGCCACCTAGTAGTTGGCTGCCTGGCAATCATTCCCAAGTCAACATGACCAACACTAACTCCGCTTCCCCCCAGATCCGGCTCCCCGTCCTTTCCCACACTGAGCAAGCACCTAGTCATGCAGACACGGCACCGTCAGCAGATTCTGAATCTGTTCTCTTTGTTGGCTGCTGGCAGCTCTCCCCTGGACGGCTACGCCAGCCTCCTATCTGGATCTCTCAATCTACTCCTGCTTCTTTTCAACCACTTCTCATACAATAGCCAGAGTGATTTGGAACATGCAAATCTGGTGAACCACGCCGCAGCGTACAATGCCCTAGTAGCTTTCAGAGTTGCCATTCGGAAGCCTCACCCAGCCCTAGGAGGGTCCCATACCCCCTCTCACTCCCCTGCGCTCTGTCCAGGCTCTGTCTCTCCATGAGCCCTCCCTCCCAGATCCTTGCCCTGTTGCTCTGTCTCTTCCTTCACCTGAACCTTCAAGGTCACTCCCGCACGAAGCCTTCCCACCCCTGGGACCAGTGAGACATTGAGCCTTACCTCTGTAGTTCTTCAATGTCTTTTCTTCTTGGAAACTCAAAAATGTTTTGAGTGGGACTGTGACTGTTTTGTTCATGACTTTGCCGTCTCAGCATCTAGCGATGTTCGGAAAAACTGACAGGATGAAAAAATGATTGCCATCCTTGAAGCTGCTTCCACCTTTTGCACATTAGACTCCCCCCCGCCCAGACCACCAGACTTCCTGGTGCGCAGAACAACACAATGGCTGAGAACTCGGGTTCTGGAGCCAGACTGCCCGGGTTTGAGCCCAAGCTCTGCCAACTTTCTGGCTTGGGACAAGGTGCTCAGTATCTCTGGGCTTTTCTCTTTTGTAAAATGGCACAAATAATAGTACTTAAGTCACAGAGGATCAAAGGAGAGTTCCTAACTCAATGAGGGATTAGAAAAAATTACATTAAGTGTTTAGTGCTGCTTCCAGCATTTCTCCTCCTGTTCATTCATTCCTGGGCCATTTCAAGCCAGTCTTCCCCTTAGCTGTGATAACTGCTTTGTATTTTTTGTTTGTTTTGAGATGGAGTCTCGCTCTGTTGCCAGGCTGGAGTGCAGTGGCGTGATCTTGGCTCACTGCAACCTCTGCCTCTCGGGTTCAAGCGATTCTCCTGCCTCAGCCTCCCGAGTAGTTGGGATTACAGGCACGCACCACTATGCCCAGCTAATTTTTCTATTTTTAGTAGAGACGGGGTTTCACTTCGTTGGTCTCGATCTCCTGACCTCACGATGCACCTGCCTCAGCTTCTCAAAGTGCTGGGATTACAGGCTTGAGCCACCACACCCGGCCTTTTTTTGTTTTTTAGGACAAAAGTCATTTCCAGCTAGAGGTGGAAGTTTCTGAGACTGGGGATCCTGTCTGTTTGGTCTGCCACTCCATATTCCCAGACTCCAGGAGGAGTGGACTCAAGAAATATTCCCTAATGGATTGAGGAGAGGTAAAGCCTAAAGTGGCTCAGGAAGCTAGCCCGAGTTCATTTTTCCAGGAATAATCCCCAAGTGCAGAAATGAACGCTGATTTATTCAATTTTCTTGTTTAGATTTAAGCAGCTCACCCACAGAAACCTTAGATTTTATCTTTATATCCTTCTGTTAAACCTAAGATGGTTACAAACTATAAAGCAATAACTTGTTAGTGAGGCATGAAGAGTGAGATGCTAGGACAGAATTTAGCACTGAAACGATAAAAAACATTTTAAAGTAAGAGCTTGCCAGTTGCAGTGGCTCATGCCTATAATCCCAACACTTAGGGAGGCTGCAGCGGGAGCATCACTTGAGCCCAGGAGTTTGAGACTATCCTAGGCAACGTAGTGAGACCCCTGTCTCTACAAAAAATGTTAGAAATTAGCCAGGCATAGTGGTGTAACACTGACTGTAGCCCCAGCTACTCAGGAGGCTGAGGTGGGAGGATCATTTCAGCCTGGGAAATCGAGGCTGTAGTGAGCCGTGATCACACCACTGTACTCCAGCCTGGGTGACAGAGCGAGACATTGTCTGAAAAATAAAAAATAAAACCTCTTTTGTAGCCATTTTAAAAAATGGAAATTAGAAAACTTTCCGTTTTGCTTTTTTTTTTGAGAATCCTAGACTCTAGATTATGATCTCATTTCCTTTTGAAATTGGAAAATATTACTAAGCCTGGGTGTGAAAGCAAAAGCAAAGCTCAGAATCTAGGCCAGGTCTCTGACCCTCTAAGGGCTCTGAAGAGCAGGACACATCCAGGTGCCTGGTTCACATGGGCGCCATGCTGAGCTTCCTGCAATCCTGCAGGCCCCTGTGAGAGGAACTTTTCACCCAAATTTGTAAAATAAAATTTCTCAGAAATGTCTCAATGAAATAATAGAAAATAATGAAACTGGTAATTCAGAATAAAACGTGTGATTTCCAAGAAAACGATGATGATGATGATGATGATGATGATGATGATAAAATGCCCTGAATGATTGAAATCCTAGAAACAGAGAAAAAATCAACCTAGAAAACCTCCCAGTTCTACCCTCCAGGGGTGCAATGACATCTATAATTGAAGACTATATGCTGCATTAGTGCTAAAACAGACTGTATCCAACTCAGCAGATTCTATACAAGCCATTTATTTGAAATGCCAACTATATGTAGGGTAAAGTCAGTGTTACATGCTTATCAGTAACAGTAGAAAAATAGAAGCAGTGAAAACCTCTGTACAACTGTAATGGTACTCAAAAGAGAAATGTATCATTTTACAATGCTTCACACAGACGAATTCAAGTTTGGAGGTACCTAAATAAAAATACTATATATTTCTTTAAAAATCACTATGTACAATTGAAGCGTAAACAAGTTTTACAAAGTACTGGTTATGCAGGTTGTAGAAAACACTTGCATAGGACATGAAATCAGTTTAAGAAAAATTTCTGAGCCTTTAGCATTGAAGGCACTTGACTTTATAGCAGTAACAGCACAACCACAAGAAATGCAGTGTTGTAGACGGTTTTCCACCGCTCTGAAGCACAGATGTGGTGCATACACAGCAAGGAGAGTTCAGGAACCCTTATCTCTCAGCCACCCCATCAAAGAGCAGGACTTGGTACCGCCTGCCCATGTAACCCAGATACACAGTCACGTGTAGGTACAGAAGATGAAGCTTCCAGAGCTTATCTGACCTCTTAGACAGAACTCACATAAACACACAAATACAAGAGGTTATTTTCAAGACACACACTTGCAAGTAATCTTTCTATAGAAATGGCCACAGCATTATAATATTCAGAATATGGAAGATTGACAGTCTGAGGATTTTCTAGAGGAAAAAAAAAAAATCAAAGGACTTGCCAATAGGATAACTACGTAACAGATATGACAATCTACAGGACAAAAAGACATGTCACCAAATATTGTTCATACAACAGTGTTAATGGAAAACAGTAAAACACCTTTTAGCAGTGTGCATGTTAAGTCTTTTATCTGTAAGATTACCTGTAATGAGGTTTGAAAGTAAATCACTTAGTAGACAAAGTAAACTACCGCAGAACCAGGAATAGCACCCATCACTGCTGCTTTAATAGTCACTCCGGAAAGCTGAAAGTCAACCGAACAATGAAAAAAAGTCAAAGAAGCATTTCCCTTTGAATTCAGTCCTAAAAATATGAATGCCTTGGAATTAATTTCAAAATAAGTATCTTACAAGTGTTTCATGAAACATTTTTTTTCTAAATTCAGCATTATGAAAATATATATTTTGCCAGGTAGTTACTGAGAAACGTCAGTCCTTTCAACTCTAGAGAATGATGCATGGAGGTCGGCTTTGAGCCCCACTGCCGCTGGCGCGTGCTTCCAGTTTGCCTTCTGCATTGGTACCTTAATGCAGATGTACAAGGACTAAGCTCTTTGCTAGAATGGCAACAACAAACCAAAACAAAAATCCAATGAAGGACGGCAGGTATAATAAAGTTTCTGAGGAAGCAAAAACAAGAATTAGGTAAGGCTTCATAAAGAATTCTATAAGAAGACTTAAATATCAAGAATTCACTGAAAACCCTCAAAGCCTAACGGGTTATTGCAGTGTCAGGCTAGCTGAGGTCTAGGGACATGTTCCCAGAAATAAAGCTAAAAGGGGCATGTGCGAATGGGCGTGGAAAACTTAAACAACTATGTTTCAAATGCTTTTTGCCTTTCATGCTGCTGTTTTTTTCCTTAGGAGCCACGGGTTGACTCTGAACTTAAAATTATTCATAAAAATCACAAAACTAAAACAATAACATAAGAAAAAAGACCAACAGCATCTTTAAGAAACTTGAATGTCCTCTCTTGGCTCTAGCATGTAAACGGTAGTTCTCCAACCTCAACACACAGCGGGCACTGGAAGTGGTGATTGTCCAAACGGCCTGATTGTCCACAATCTCAAAAGGAGATCTGGTATTTTTGTGATTTGGTTCTCACTAAATTCCTATACCAAGTAAAATGCCAGTTCCCATGGCCTAAATTTTATTTTATACATATATATGCTTTTATCTGAGAGCAACCTTACTTAGACTTCACATTTATCTTAGTAGAGCATTAAAAAAGATTTAATAGATGGGTTCAAAAGCCAGAGGCACGTAGCTCTTCAACCTACCTTAGTAACCATACTTCACAAGATACATTAAAAGTCCACTAACAGCTCATCTAACACACACAAAACCCACACCTGTTAACCTTCTGCAAGTCACACCAGTCCGCAATCCCACAGATTAAAGCAAGTTTTCCCTTTATACACACAGTTTTAGCCAGGTAAGCTACTGTATGATTAAAAGCAAACTTTATAAACTAAATAATCTTAGGAATAGTGGCCATTTACTTTTATAATTATATTTCAGGGATATGAGAGAATAGTTCATGAATTTTCAGAAAAATGAACGTGTGGGATCAACATCTCTGGTCTAACATTTGGAGAAAAAAAAAAAGGGTCAGGGATGAGTTTTTTCTCCCCATCCAAATTAGGTCTACTGTTTTACTTGCAGTACCAGCGCAGTACATGAACATGTCAACATACATATGTGGTAGAAACACACATCAAGGAATATGATGGCATTCGCTTTTGTTTCTGCAGACAGACAGAGGCTGGGCTTCAAAAGACACCGTTTTCTATTATGAGTCAAATTTCTTACAAATGAGAACAGAGGCCTATGTTTTTCTCTTTAAAAAAGGAGCCTCCAGTGCGATGCACAGCCGACCTGCAGATTAGTGTTAACTCTGGGAGCTCGGGAGCTTGCACCACCAGCGTCACCGAGTGCACCCGTACAGCAGCTAACCAGCCAGGCAGCAGAACGAGCGGCGGCAGTTTGCCGGTGTGTGCAGACACACGACATGTTTCCCATCTTGGAGACTATCTATTGTTCGGGTTTTTCTAAAATGTCAGATTATTCCTGAGTGTATATCCACAGGGTAAAGGAAGAAAAGACCATAAGAGAAACTATAGTTTTGGGAGAAATCAGAGTTGTTGACACCCAATAGAAAACCTATTTACTTCAAAGTGCATGTAATTCATTTATCCGGTAGCTCGTAGAGGCTTCCTAGCCCTGCATAGTTTTCGAGTGAGTGTGAGCGATTCATGGTTTTTTATATATATACATACATAGAAAAAAGGCTCCCAAATATCCTGTAGAGGAAGGAATGTTTGGAAAGCCTCTTTTCTTCTAAGTGCTACGGCTGTGTGTTTATTATGTGTTTGTAAAAATACAAAGTAAATGCTCAAATAATGTTGAAGTAATTTAAAAACTCAAATACTAATATATTTACAGTGGAGAGTAAGAAAAAAACAGTCCTTAGCTCACACATTGCCCTTCCAAGGGAGAGGATCTGGAAAGACCCCATGTGCTCAGTGGTTTAGTAAATGCCAAACCAGCGTCCCAGTGGAGTTCAAGTAGGACATGTAGTGTTTAACTGAAAACATTTTTTTTTTCCTTTTTTGTTGGTGAGAAAGCATTATGCATTACCCAACACCAAAATTTAGACATACTTTGAAAATCGTTTAAAAGAAAACATACGTTTACAAACACCAAATAACATCCATGAGACTGAAGCCCTTTTGTTTTTTTCCCATAGAGAGTAAGACAATTAAAGGCAGCAAGCAGTCAGTTCCCCCATCGCAGCTGGAGAGTTGACGCTCAGAACCAGAAATTCTGTCAGTGTGCCCTTTAAGTTACTTCTCTATTTCCACTGCCTTTTTTTTTTTTTTTGGAGACAGGGTCTCACTGTTGCCCAGGCGGGAGCACAGTGGTGTAATCTTGGCTCACTGCAGTCTTCAACCTCCCAGGCTCAAGCGATCCTCCCACCTCAGCCCCCCAAGTAGCTGGGACTACAGGCGTGCACCACCATGCCTGGCTAGTTTTTTTTTTTTTTTTGTATTTTTTATGGAAATGGAGTTTCGCCATGTTGCCCAGGCTGGTCTTGAACTCCTGAGCTCCAGTGATCTGCCTGCCTCGGCCTCCCAAAGTGCCAATCACAGGTGTGAGTCACTGTGCACGGTCTCCACTGCTTTCTAATTCCAAAGGATGAGATCTCCTTGGAGCCTCATTTGGTGACTCTAATCCTTATGACCAGAATGTGCAGGGATTCTGACTGCATCCACACTGGAAATATAACAGCTTTAGCCTGGCCACAGAAGGCTTTTCTCCTTCCTGTTCTTTCCTGAACCAGCAAACTTCAGGACCCTGACTGGACTCCCGCTGGAGGAATGAAGCCCAGCTCCTAGGACTTATTTAAAAAAAAAAGGACATTAGATTTATGGAGGCTGAGTGGGAAGATCTCTGAACTGAAACAATTACTGAAAAGAGAGGAGCATTCTGACGTGCTGTTCTTTGGAATTTCTATAATTAAAAAATAAACACAACTATTCCGTAAGAAAATACATCTTAGTGTGCAATCCAATGCACATGGATTGGTAGATGGAAGGTAAAATGCAAAAAAGTATGAAAATACAGTCCTTTAAATGTGGCAATAAAGTTTAACATACTGATATAAAATCAATACAGAGAAAATAAATGTACAAGTGCAAAAAAATTCCATCATTTGTAAAGAGAAATAAAAAGTGCCAGCCTGCTTGTTCTTAAAATGCTTCCCGACATAATTGTTCAAACACAAATCAGACAGATGCAACATTTAAAAAAAAAAAAAACCTTTGTAGCATGCTGTGTCTAATAAACACATATATACACAAAAACTACAACAAAATCATGTGAAACGGAGTTATCAGCTGGCATGATAAACTGGTCTGTAAGTTGTTGGGTTACATCATCAAATGGGATGTTTCACATCTCAGGCACAGACGACTTGGAGGTTGCTCTCAGAGGGCAGACTTTTTGTAGAGGAAGTCCGGCTTGCTTGGTGACCTCCTTCCTCTGCTTATGGAATCTTCCCTTTCCAAATCTGTATTTCTCTGAGCTCCATGGCCCAGGGACTCACTGTCTGCCAGTCTTCTACTGGATCTCTCCTCGGGAGCTTCAGAGCTACATGCAGAAAGTGAAGGTCTGTTAGGAGTCAGCCCAAAAGTCAAGTCAGTTTCTACTGCGGTTCGTCCCCTGACATGGGCTGGACCGGTACTAGCATTTTCTGGGGCTGCCAAAGGAAAGTCTGACCGCTGGGGAGGTTGCTCAACGACGTCCAGGTGTATCGGCTCATTCTTTTGTCTGTGTAGATGCCCATCAGGGGAAAGTGGATATTCTCTCCTAGCTTCTTCCTGTTTTTTAGGAGACGTCTGGCCAGGTAGGTAGGCTGACTTTAAGCCACTTGGTGATGCCTTATTGTGGCTGTACAAATCGGGACCAAAATATCCACCTTGCGAAGGGGAAGGGGTGCGTCTGCTGGGAGCAGGAGTAGAAGGTCTGCAAGCAGCATTTGAGAAGTCATAGAAATCCGGATATTCCTGTGGATTTTCTCTGGCGTCTGTTTTTTGCTCTAGTGTGTGTTTTTTCCGAGAAGTGTGTGTATGTCTCTGTGAAATACATGACAGATGCTGGGGAGGCCCTGGTCCTGCTTCAGAAACTGACTGGCTTAATTCTGTGTCTACAGCAAGCTCTGGAAGCCTCCTGTCCTTGAGTGACAGTGTGGACACACCCACTGCGATGTCGGGCATCAGATCATTCAGCACAGGTTGTGTTCGCTGCAGACAGAGACAAAAATGGTGGGAGGGTTAAAAAAAAAAGGACCCATCCCCTGTAAAAATGATGTTCACTGATTTTGTTTCCCAATTATAAAAGTAACACATACTGATTTTTTTTTTTTTTTTTTGAGATGGAATCTCACTCTGTCTCTCAGGCTGGAGTGCAGTGGCGTGATCTCAGCTCACTGCAACCTCCACCTCCCGGGTTCAAGCGATTCTCCTGCCTCAGCCTCCTGAGTAGCTGGGATTACAGGTACATGCCACCACGCCCAGCTCCTTTTTTTGTATTTTTAGTGGACACACGGTTTCACCGTGTTAGCCAGGATGGTCTCGATCTTCTGACCTCGTGATCTGCTCGCCTTGGCGTCCTAAAGTGCTGCGATTACAGATGTGAGCCACCGCTCCTGGCTGAATTTTTAAGAATTATAAAAATATAGAAAGCTATAAATATAGGCAAAAAAAATCACTCCAACCTTTTGAACAGAGATACCACTGTTAGCATTTTGAGGTCTTTTTTTCTCCTTTGTATATATATTAATTTTAATGAAATTTAGTACATATATAATCTGTCACTAAATCTTTGAGATCACCATTTTAAATTATTATGTCACATTCTACTGCATCAATGAACCATGACTTAATTTAATCATTCTGCTACTATTGGACATTTAGGTTGTTTACAATTTTTCATTATTACAGTTAAGACTGCAATGAACATACAAATAAATTACCTTTAAAGGGAGTTTTATTTAAAATATAAAGTAGTAGAATTTTGTAATTGTAGAACCGAGGGCCTGGGCCAACAGGATGGGAATCTGGCTTACCAAACATGGCCAGCCTTTGCCATTCTGTGGGGGGAAGCAGAGAGGGGAGGTAGAGAGGTCTAAGAAGCTGAGAAAGGCTTTCTGTGCTAACAGTTCTCCTGCAAACGTGGCGAACTTTCCTGAAACCCATTGGACTTTCTGTCACAGTGTGGCACACACCAATCCCACAGAGTGACATGGTAGAGGAAGAGCAAGGATTCTCTGTATGCCCAGGCAAAGCGGCATGACAGGAAGCAGAGTGACTATGGTGGGCAGACCAGGCTGATTTTCCAGAAAAAGGCTAAAACGACAAAGATTGTGCTGAAACTTCAGTGCACTGAGCTCAACTGCAGATCTAAGAGGATGCTGGCTATTAAGAGATACAAGCATGTTGAACCAGGAGAAGATAAGACAAAGGGACAAGTGATCCAGTTGTAAGCATCATCTTTTGTTTCATGGTGAAAATAATAAAATCTTGAGGTTGGCCGGGCACAGTGGCTCACGCCTGTAATCTCAGCACTTTCGGAGGCCAAGGTGGGCAGATCATGAGGTCAGGAGTTCGAGACCAGCCTGACCAACATGGTGAAACCCTGTCTCTACTAAAAATACAAAAATTAGCTGGGCGTGGTGGTGCACGCCTATAATCCCAGCCACTCAGGAGGATCACTTGAACCCGGGAGGCGGAGCTTGCAGTGAGCTGCGATCGCACCACTGCACTCCAGCTTGGGCAACAGAGTGACACTCCATCTCAAAAAATAAATAAATAAATAAATAAACAAATAAAATAAAATAAAAATAAAAAATAAATAAAATCTTGAGGTTATGTTAAAAAGTTGAGAAAGAATCATAATTTGACTCAAGCTTCCAATAAGCCATATTTTAATGAAGTTTCCCTGAACTAACAGGTCAATCTTTTCTTCTAACTTGCTACTGATAGCATGTGACTGAGTAGGAAGACTTAAAAATCTTTTTTTTTTTTTTGAGACAGTCTCACTCTGTCATCCAGGCTGCAGGACAGTGGTGTGACCATAGCTCACTGCAGCCTCAACAACCTCCCAGGTTCAAGTGATCATCCCACCTCAGCTCCATGAGTAGCTAGGGCTGCAGGCATGTGCTACCACATCTAGCTAATTTATTTGTTTATTTGGTAGAGTCAGGGTCTCACTATGTTTCCTAGGCTGGTTCTGAACCTCTGGGCTCAAGTGATCCTCCCACTTCAGCCTCCTAAAGTGTTGGGATTACAAGTGTGAGTCATGGCACCTGGCCAAAAAAAAAAAAAAAAGAAAAGAAAAATCACTATGTTTTTCAAGTGTGTTATATAAAACCTCTAATACAGTGTAAAATCAAGCAAAGAATCCTCTATCAATTTACTAGCCACTAGCCCTGGCTACTACGATTCTGAGTGAAGTGGGGGCTCTGCCGATGAGCTTCAGAGGCAGAGGCACGCCTGAGGCCTCATTTTCTGCTCATCTTCTGAATGGGGAGTTTTCCCACATTATTCCTGATGGTATACTGTACTTAAGTAGGTGTAAGTAGCTCTTGCTTCTTGTCCCATTAAAGCATGTGGTAGAATAGTGGATTTTACAGAATAGTAGAAGTTAGGGACAAACTGTAGACCTGTACTTGAACAGAACATGAAACCGGTATATTCCTTTTTGCTGCTCAGTAACCCCATTCCTTCCTAATCCTGCCAAATAAGCATAAAGATAAGAAGATACTCAACTCCTCCATACACACCTCTTGGTCTCTCTCCTCCTGTCTTTTCTCATTCAAGTACACTAGCGTTTTTCCCTCTTTTCCATACCCCTCAAGTCTATGCCTGCCATTTGTCAGCAATACTTCTGGGCACTGCTGAGTCCCAGTGGGGCTCTTGGGCCAAGAAAATTGCTTCTAATAGTCCATAAACCGAATATGAAGCAAGTTACTGAAGTGCTGACTTACCACTTGCTTCTCAGATGCTGCTGCTGCTGCTGCCGCTGCTGCCGCTGTTGCTGTTGAGGTGGTGGTGGCGGCAGCAGCAGCCACCGTCTGTCTGCCCAGTCCTGCAGTGCTGGTACAATCAGGTGGTGCAGCTTTCACACTCGGCAAGTAGACTGGGGGAGGGCCAGCTTTAGGAGCTGTTCTGGAGTGGAACAGCGAATGATTACAGGGATAAGAAAATGAACGTGAAGGGTGCTGACTGGGAGGTCTTTGTTTCCAGCCTGCTTTGAGTTGGTTATGGATTGGGGTAGCTGGGGGGTGGTAGGGAGGTGGTGGAGGGGGCAAGGGTGGATGGAAGGCCACAAAAGAGTCCAGATCTGTAAACATGGTTTCTGCAGGAGGGGTGCTGTTTACGCGACATCTCCCAGGTTGCCTCATTGTCAAGAGTGGACTTTCATCCCCAAAACGTTCATCAGGAAAGAATTTGTGAGGATTCTAAGAAAGATAAAAAAACAAACAAAAAACAAAAATGGACATTTATTAGCAGATTTCATAAATAGAAATTTATAGGCTGAGAGAATTAAGTGAGGTACTTAAGAAAACCACAGTCAGCAAGAATAAAAGGCATAATTTATTTTTCTAGGCCAGAAGCCCAAGAAAAAAAATCACCTTAGTTATAGCACAAAGGCACAGAGTGCAGCCTAGGACACAGCCATGAAAGAAAGCTGCTTGATCGAATGCTCCACAAGCAGGTCACTCATCTCAGATTATGTGATAATGCAAAAACCGGTAATAAAACCAAACTCTAATATGTCTTTGCTAAGAGATTAACATTAAATGCCAAAGGAAGAAAGGAATACAACTGAGGATGTTCTAGAAACTTTCTGACAAAACATCTATGCCTTCTCTGTCTGAAATAAAAACTACAAAATACTATTCGTTACCCATTATACATGACTAAGTTTGACCAATATTTTGGTAAACATAAAAGAATATGTCATGCAATTTAAGATATCAAATTCAGACACAATTCAGAATGGCAAAAGGAAAAGAAATGAGTAGAAAACCAGACTATATATTTTAAGGAGAAAAACTGTAGCAAAAAATGAAAATCAACAACCTAAAACAAGAACCTAAAAATGTTCAGTAGAAAATTAGGACAGCAGGGGAAAAAAAAAGAAAAAGAACTTAAAAATGGTTTGCTGACTTGCTGAAGAACCCTATGCCATGTTTATTCATTCGTTCATTCATTCGTTTGTTCGTTCATTCATTTCATTCACTCACTTATTTTTCTGAGACAGGGTTTCATTCTGTTCATTCATTCATTCATTCATTCACTCACTTATTTTTTTGAGACAGGGTCTCATTCTGTCGCCCAGGCTGGTGTGCAGTGGTGCAATCATGGCTCACTGCAGCCCTGACCTTCTGGGCTCGAGTGATCCTCCCACCTAATCTTCCCAAGGAACCGGGACTACTGTGCATACCACTGTGCCTGGGTAATTTATTGTATTTTTTGTAGAGATAGGGTTTTGCCATATTGCCCAGGCTAGTCTTAAACTGTTGAGCTCAAGCGATTCGCCCGCCTGGGCCTCCCAAAGTGCTGGGATTACAGCCATTGTGTCCAGCCTATCCTTTTTTGTTTGTTTGTTTTTGAGACGCGGTCTTGCTCTGTCACCCAGGCTGGAGTGCAGTAGTGCGATCTTGGCTCACAGCAAACTCCACCTCCCAGGTTCAAGCGATTCTCTTGCCTCAGCCTCCCGAGGCTGGACTACAGGCCCACGCCACAACACCTGGCTAATGTTTGCATTTTTAGTAGATATGGGGTTTCACCATGTTGGCCAGGCTGGTCTAGAACTCCTGACTTCAAGTGATCCGCCCACCTTGGCATCCCAAAGAGTTAGTGTGGGGAAAAGAAAGAGAGATCAGACTGTTACTGTGTCTATGTAGAAAGAAGTAGACATAAGAGACTCCATTTTGTTCTGTAATAAGAAAAATTCTCCTGCCTTGAGATGCTGTTAATCTGTAACCCTACCCCCAACCCTGTGCTTGCAGAGACATGTGCCATGTTTACCCAAGGTTTAATGGATTTAGGGCTATGCAGGATGTGCTTTGTTAAACAAGTGCTTGAAGGCAGTATGCTTGTTAAAAGTCATCACCACTCTCTAATCTCAAGTACCCAGGGACACAAACACTGGGAAGGCCGCAGGGACCTCTGCCTAGGAAAGCCAGGTACTGTCTAAGGTTTCGCCCCATGTGATAGTCTGAGGTATGGCCTTGCGGGAAGGGAAAGGGGAAAGACCTGACCGTCCCCCAGCTCCAGCCCGACACCCGTAAAGGGTCTGTGCTGAGGAGGATTAGTAAAAGAGGAAGGCCTCTTTGCAGTTGAGATAAGAGGAAGGCATCTGTCTCCTGCTGGTCCCTGGGCAATGGAATGTCTCAGTGTAAAACCCGATTGAATGTTCTATTTACTGAGATAGAAGAAAACCGCCTTAGGCCTGGAGGTGAGACATGCTGGTGGCAGTACTGCTCGTTAATGCACCAAGATGCTTATGTAAGTGTGCATCAAAGCACAGCACCTTTTCTTAACCTTATTTATGACACAGAGACATTTGTTCACATGTTTTCCTGCTGACCCTCTCCTCACTATTACCCTATTGTCCTGCCACATCCCCCTCTCTGAGATGGTAAAGATAATGATCAATAAATACCGGGGGACCTCAGTCTCTCCTCCCACCTGACGAGAGAAACGCCCACAGGTGTGGAGGGGCAGGCCCCCTTCAGTTGGGATTATAGGCGTGAGCCACTGCGCCTGACCACATCCTGTCCTTTTAAAGGGTATGGATTAAAGGGGTTTGGAGTTTGTAGCAAGAAAATGAATCACCTGACCAGATGAAATTAAATTTTATTTAAGGCTCTGATTCAATGGCTGTGATCAGACTAGTTTACAAATTTTATCTTAACTGCAAAACCAGTGCTATTGTTTTTGTACCTAATAATTACTAGAAATAAGTTTTTTCTTTTTTCCTGGTAGGTTAAAAAAGAAAGCACTTATTGTCTGATTCTCATGCTTGGGTTTGAACCCTCATGCAAGAAATTTCTTATAAGATGGAAAAGAGAAATGAAAGTGGGCATGTGGAAGGTGTGTAAGTGTGGTAGTAGACCAAACCTCAAACCTAGTGACCAAACAAAGAAGAGAGAGCAGTGGAAGTTCAGAATTTTCTACTTCCATGCCCTCTCTGTTTGGGCATGCACACTATGGAATTTTTTAGCAGTCACCACTTGTATGCTTGCTATATACCAAAAATATAGCTGCTGTACAATAGCACTCTGGATCTTCATAACAATTTATGTTACAGATAAAGAGCTGTTGATGCCCAAGGTGGTTAAGTAACTCATTCCAAGTTAACCAACTAGTCAGCAGCAGAGCCGGGATCTAAACCCAGTTCTCATTCTAGGCCTCTGCTCAGTCCACTCCATGACGCTGCCTCTCACCAGGAGGGACTTGCAGGTTATCAAAGACACCAAAGGCAGCGAAAAGGCACATATGAAGAAAATGAAATAAGCCAAGGACTCGTCAGGATGTCTACAATACTGCCTGTCTGGTGATTGAGGCTCCCTATTTTAAACAGTTTAATGTCACTTCCTACCTGCAACAGCTCT
This sequence comes from Piliocolobus tephrosceles, assembly GCF_002776525.5. Taxonomy (NCBI): domain Eukaryota; kingdom Metazoa; phylum Chordata; class Mammalia; order Primates; family Cercopithecidae; genus Piliocolobus; species Piliocolobus tephrosceles. Next base: position 13,211,476 of record NC_045439.1, on the reverse strand, counting down.
GCAGCAGCATCTGCAAGACCAAACTCTCTTAGCACTCGAATCTGAATTTCATAGCTGACGGTGGCGCCTTCCCCGCAGTTCAGGGCATAGGCCCTCTGCACCTGCTCCGTGTGCCGCAGTTCCTGCAGTCGTCTGACCATGTCTTTCATAATGAGGAGACGAGGAACTGGAAGGAGAAAAACAGTGGGCAAGCAAAATTCCTGAGCTACACAAAAGATGACCCTGTGAGCCCAAGGGAAAAAAGCATGTATTTCATACCAGAATCTTATAAGTTTTTTAGATGGTATTTTAATTTCCTGGGGACATATTCATTTATATATCTCTAATTAGTTTTCAAGGTTTTAAAATTTCACTATGCCCAAAAGGCTCTTGATCATACTGAACAGCCTGAGTTATATTATTTTAGTTTACAGTTCAAATACATTTTTACTTGCATGTATTCTCATCTGAATCTCAGGATATTTCGGAAGTCTTTAAATATATTCATTCCATTATTCAAATAATTTTTTGAGTCCTGACTATGCACCAGGGATTGGACTTGGATATTAGGGTGCACAGAATGAAACACATGATTCCTCTTCAAAAGTTTCTGGCTTAGTGATATGAACTAAACCAGAAGTAAACAAATACAATATAAGGTCATAAATGCTCCTGGAGAGAAATATGTAAAGGACACTGAGGCACTGGGAGGAAGGGGCACCCAGCCAGATTGGGGACAGACAAGAAAGGCGTCAAGGTGTACACAGAGCAGATTCTTGAAGAATGAAGGGAAACCAGATGGGCAAAAAAACTTTCTGAGCAGAAGGACTGGGTATGTGTAAAACATGCTGAGACAGCCTGGCAGAAGTGGTTGGCATGGCCAGCAGAACTTAGGGTTCAGAGCTATAAGCAGGAAGAGTGTGAAGAGAGGAGGCAGAAAGATGGCTACTGGCAGATCATGGATAAAGAATTTAAACTGTACCCTATGCACAACAGGCAGTCACTTTTGCAGGAGGATGACAGGAACAGAGCTGTGAACAAGTGCACTCCGATGTTAATGTAAAATGGGCAGGCATGCTGTGACTGGAAGGCTAAATCAAGCTTGCTGTCTGCCTTTGTAAATAAAGTTTTACTGGAATGTAACTTACCCATTCATTTAGGTACTGTCTATGGCTGTTGTATGGGAGGTGAGTAGACAGAGGTAACAGAGACTGCATGGCTTACAAAGCCTGAAGTATTTACTATCTGGCTCTTTCTGGAAAAAGTATGCTGGCCGACCAGCCAGTATAAAAGACAGAATTTTGAGTAAGATGAGAGATGGGAACACTGGCTAGAAACCTGAACTAGGGCTATAGCTGTAGGGCTGCAGAGGGGATGGAATCTATAAATATTTATGAGAGAAACTGACTAGAGCAGTGATTATTATTTTTTAGGGATAAAAGGAACTAGCATTTACTGAGTGCTTACTTTGTGCCAGGCAAACTCCTGTGCACATTACTCATGGTGCTTCATTAAATCCTCACAATTCTAGAAAGGAGGTATGCGCCCCAATTCATGGATGAGGAAATTAATGTTCAGGAAAGAAAATATTAATACCATGTCCAAAGTCATACAAAGTAACAGAGCCAATATATGAGCCCCTAATCCTCTGCAACAAGCTATCTATCCTTTCATGAATGTGGTGGGCAGGGAAGTAAGAAGCAGCCAGGATGCTACCAGAACAGGGCCATACCTCATTAGCTAAACAATAGAGAGACAAGCCTTATTTTTCTGAGCATACTTACTTGAGAATGTCTAGACTTTTGAGATTGAGTTCTAAGATTAAATTATGCTGATTTTCAACTGCATTAACTCAAGCCTAAAAAGCCAGGCTAATTAGCAAAGCTTCAAAATCTGCATAAATCAGCTAAAGAAATATTTCTCTTCATGCTTTTAACTAATGTATATTTCAAGTAAATATGCAGTGGCCAAATTTGATAAGGTAACAACTGAAGAAAGTCATGAGCCCCAGAATAAAATATACGTATTCAATTAAAAGTTCTGTCACTATGTCTTTTATGCATCTTTAATTACAATAGACATTTATAAGCAGAAATAAATATTGCTATAGTGTGCTGGTTTTTATTTTGAATCTTGCAATGACAATTAGCAAGAGCTACAAGTTTCTGACCACCAGATCACTGTCGCTTTTTTTAGACTTCCTTGGTTAAAGTCAACATTTACTGATGCTCAAACGTTTTTGGACATGACAGTTATACTCTGATCGATGGCCAATTCCCCTAAAGTCATAAGATATAAACCTGTGCTACAGTAAACTTCCCAGAGCAGAGCTTGGGAAATTGGATCTCTAGGAAACCCACAGTGATCACATTTTGGAAGGCCACAGACTCAAAGGTATAATAGACTAGAAAGGCCACAGATTCAAAGGTATAATAGTGCACTTAACCCTCCCAAAGGGTCTTGTAACCTGAGAAATACCCTATAGTGATAAAAAAAAAAAAAAACAAAACTTAATTCCTCTAAACCAGTGGTTCCCAAAATGGGTGACTTTGTCCCACAGGGCACAACTGGCAAAGTCTAGAAACATAAAAATGTTTCCAAAAGGTTTTCGCAGAGGTGTGCATGCATGCACATATGTGCTCCTAGCATTTAGTGAGTACAGAGTACAGGCCAGGGATGCAGCTGACCACCCTACAAAGCACAGGACAGCTCTCCATTAACAGAATAATCCGGCCCCAAATGTCAGTAAGACCAAGGCTGACAAACTCAAGGGTAAACTGACAAACTCTATACACTTAGTAATACAAAATAAAATATAAAGCAAAAGTTTTGATTTAAAAGTATTTACTCTTTAAGGTGAACAAGGCATAAAGGGTATTGAAATGTGGAGAGAATTAGCATATACAGAGGGGTTCAAACATCAGCAATTTCAAAAAATAGTAAGATTATTCATTTAACTATAAACACCCAATATACTGCCTTACCTGGAATTTCGTTGGCTACAACTGAAGGAGGGCTTGACTGGTTGCTGCTGATCTGCTGGTGGCTGATCATGTGACAACACTGGGGCACGGCATTATTGACCATGTAGAGTGTGTCTGGCACATTGGACATCCTAACCATTCGCAAGCGCACAAGATCCGTTTGTTCCACCATCATCTCATCCAGCACTGACTGAAATAATCATTCAGTATTAACAAAACCAGTCAACCTTCCTCTGTTAAACCACATTTGAAGGAAGATTATTACTTTCATCAAATAAAAAGGGATTTAATTTACTTCTATTTTATAAATGTTAATATTAGTGGTGAAACAAAGTTCTCCTACATCTTTAACTTTTAAAGACTCTTTCAGCAGCATGTTTGAAAAGACATAACCATCTTTTGAAAAGTCTGCTTTTAATTAGAAGTATTTGAAATGTGAAGGATATAAAATTAATCAGAAATAAATTACACATAATATTATAATAAAGAAAACAATGTATACATGTGCTAAATAACAAAGCCAACAAAGTGCTCGAAATACAAATACTGAAGATTGATAATCAGGGCCAGGCGTGGTGACTCATGCTTGTAATCCCAGCACTTTGGGAGGCTGAGGTGGGTAGATCACTTGAGGTCAGGAGTTCAAGACAAGTCTGGCCAACAAGGTGAAACTCCATCTCTACTAAACATGCAAAAATTAGACGGATGTGGTGGCGGGTGTCTATCATCCCAGCTACTCGAGAGGCTGAGGCAGGAGAACTGCTTGAACTCGGAAGGAGAAGGATGAAGTAAGCCGAGATCTCACCATTGCACTCCAGCCTGGGTGACAAGAATGAAACTCTGTCTTTAAAAAAAAAAAAAAAAAGATTGATAATCAATTCAAGAGACCTATAAATAAACCAATTTTTCTTTTTTGAAGAAAAAAAAAAATGTTGCCTGGGCTGGAGTGCAGTGGCGCCATTATGGCTCATTGCAGTCCTGACCTCCCGGGCTCAAGAAACCCTCCCACTTCAAGTCTCTTGAGTAGCTGGGACTGCAACAGCACACCACCACACCTGGCTAATTTTTATTTATTGATTTTTATTTTTTGTAGAGACAGGGTCTCACTAGGTTGCTCAGGCTGGTCTTGAACTCCTGGACTCAAGTGATCTTCCTGCTTCAGCCTCCCAAAGTGCTGAGATTACAGGTGTAAGCCACCACACCTGGTCTAAAAATGAGAAACATTTTGAGGCAACTTGATTGTATACTCATTGAGTATACACACTGTTTGGTCTGTTAAATTTATTTCAGAAAGCTTAATAGTGATTTCTTACTTTCAAAGACTACCAGTTCCTCAAAAGGCCACTCAGTTTTTTTTTTTTTTAAAAGACTGGTTCTTACTCTGTTGCCCGGGTTGGAGTGCAGTGGCTCACTGTGCAGCCTTTGCCTCCCAGGCTCAGGTGATTCTCTGAAATCAGCCTCCTGAGTAGCAGAAATCAGGGTGCATGCCACCACAACTGGCTCAATTTTTCCTTTTAGTGTTTGGTAGAGATGGGGTTTTACCATGTTGCCCAGGATGGACATCTGAAAGTTCTTATGGCTGAACATCTAATAAAAATTAGATGTTTCATTTTCACATTATCATATTTTCCCAGACAGTTTTTCATGTTACAATATACATAATGCCAACTAGTTACTTAACAGGCCCGAAATTTTTTCTTACTTTGTGCATTTATTCTAAAACTAAACATAATTCCCAACGGTCAGCTGTTACAAGAGGTCGTGGCATTCCTTTAATTTACGAACGAAGTCAAAAAGTGGGCAATCTTCTTTCAGAACATTTCCCCCATCCTCAAGATCACAAAATAGTGACAACCATTTTCAGTAAGTGGTAACAATTTGCAAGGCAATTAAGTTAACAAGGCAACTAAAATGAGAAAAATATAAAATGCATTTTAACATAACCTAAGTTTTAAAAACATGCTTAATTAAAATTAAACATTTCAGAAAACTATTCTGTTGAGTAGTCAAACTAGAACTTACTTTCATTTTCCCTACTGTTGAAAATATAGGCTATTTTCAAATATTTAAGTAATACTACAATGAACCACTTTGTGCATATGGTTTGTAATAAAGTAGTCTACTATCTTCAAATGGTTTTCATTACCTTTGCTTCTTCCACATAGGGAGAGAAGAGTCGCGGACGAACATAGATGCCAGCATTTTTTTGCCGCAACCAGGCATTTGACTTTCCGCCTTCTGTTGTAGGAAGCATATCTGATGGAGGAGTACTAATCAAGCCTCTTTTCATCTAAAAAGAAA
>NC_045439.1:13180358-13205812 GCF_002776525.5 Piliocolobus tephrosceles | reverse complement strand
CTAATTTTTTGTATTTTTAGTAGAGACGGGGTTTCGCCATGTTGGTCAGGCTGGTCTTGAACTCTTGACCTCGTGATATGCCCACCTCGGCCTCCCAAAGTGCTGGGATTACAGGCATGAGCCACCGCACCCGGCAAAATACCTCAAATTTTTAATAATATTTAAAAGATTTGCAATAAAAAGATACCATAATTTCCCATTTTACTCTAAATAGAGGAATATTTTAAAAAACAAGAGACACATTAATTAAAATGTAGTAAGTTGGACTAAAGATCAGAACTCTTAATGAAAACCAATTTTTTTTTCTTTACTCATCTAGGAACAAATTAATTTCCCACCCAACTCCCCAAGACAAAATGAGAACACTGACATGGGCCTATATCTATAGTACAAGGATACAGGAAGGCTAGCATAGCGCTTAGCAACACAGGCTCTGGGGAAGGCAGATGTAGCTCAAACTTCAACTCCTGCATTTAACAGCTATGTGACCATGGACATCTCCTTTACCTGGGCTTCACTTTAAGGGCTCCTGTATGGCCCTGGAGGTGAGGCAGTGCACAGCTAAGTGAATGAGGTATCCCTGTTGTTTCCTGACTGATGCCAGGAGCATCTGTATCAAGTACCTTCAGTTCCTAAGGTGGTGTGAGGGTTAAATGAAAGCAACGCAGATGAAAGCACTAAGCATGAAAGTTAACAGCCATTATTAGCAAACCTGTGTTGGGGACTTAGGATGTGTTAGCCGCGGAACTAAGAGCAGAGGTATATATTTCATAACCAAAGTTCTAAAATACTTTTCTAAACTACATACAGGGTTCAATTTGATTTGAGTACCAGGTTTTAAACAAAACCAAAAGTTGTTTCTCCAATATTACTCTCGTTAAATATAATCAACAGCTGCATTAGTTAAAATCACTTTTAACTAGTAAAATACAGCATCATCTAGTATTTAGAAAATAGAGAAAAAAAAGTCAATAATTTTATTACAACTGTAATGTTGATATATTTCCTTCCAGTCTTTTCATTTTCATTTTTATTTTTTTGAGACAGGGTCTCACTCTGATGCCCAGGCTGGAGGGCAGTGGCGAGATCTCAGCTCACTGCAACCTCCGCCTCCTGGGCTCAAGCAATTCTCTCATCTCGGCTTCTCAAGTAGCTGGGACTACAGATGCATGCCACCATGCCTGGCTAATTTTTGTATTTTTTGATAGAGACAGTGTTTCACCATGTTGGCCAGGCTGGTCTCAAACTCCTGAACTCCAGTGATCTGCCTGTCTTGGCCTCTGAAAGTGCTGGGATTACAGGCACCTGGCAGAGTCTTTACCAAACAAGTTTTACATAGTTGAATTTGAGAATACATAAAAATACATACTTTGCATCATCCTTTTTTTCTTCTTCTTTTGTTTGATGGGATCTTGCTCTGTCACCCAGGCTGGAGTGCAGTGGCACAATCTTGGCTTGCCTCTGGGTTCAAGCAATTCTTGTGCTTCAGCCTCCTGAGCAGCTGGGATTAACGGAGTGTGCTACCATGCCTGGCTAATTTTTGTAGTTTTTAGTACAGACAGGGTTTCACTATGATGGCCAGGCTGGTCTTGAACTCCTGACCTCAGGTGATCCATCCACCTTGGTCTTCCAAAGTGCTGGGATTAAAGGTGTGAGCCATTGCGCCTGGCCACTATAGTCTTTATAACAACTGTTCAGGGGAGCAAAATATTCTGCTGTGTAGTGGTACTATAACTACTACCTCAACGGCTGAAAAATGGTAACTGTTCTATTTTGCTTTCTCTGGTGTGTGTGTGTAATTAGTGAGACTGAATTTTTTTTTTTTCTAATCAGAATCCACAAATATTTTTTAAAATTTTATTTTAGTTTATTTTTATTACTGCTCCTTGTGGAAGCAGGGCTACCCCATAGGCAGTATGCCCAGAGTAGCCCATAAATACTTCTTGAAAACAATACTGTTTTCTTCTAGTTCTTCCATGTTTCAATTTAGTATTTAATTCTTCAATCTAATAAGGATTAATTTTGTGTGCCAGTGAAACAACAGTTTAACTTTCAATGAATTTCTTCTTCTGCTAATCAGTTAATCTAGCACCACACTGACTTGTGATAGTTCGTTTATTATTATGTTTTCTGTTTTTTTTTTTTTTCCCCCTTTTCTTCCTTGAGTCAGGGTCTCATTCTGTTGGCTGATTATGGCTCATGGCAGCCTTGACCTCCTGGGCTCAAGTGATTCTCCTGCTCAGCCCCCCAAGTAGCTGGGACTACAGTCACACACCACCGCACCTGGCTAATTTCTGTGAAATTTTTTTGTAGAGATGGGGTCTTGCCATGTTGCCCAGGCTGATGTTGAACTCCTGGGCTCAAGTGATCTGTCCGCCTTGGCCTCCCAGAGTGCTGGGATTAAAAGTAAGTGCTACTGTGCCCATCCTGTTTAATTCTTACATTAACTAAGACTTTTTTCTCCACTATTTTGTCTGCTATGCTAGAATCACAGATAAAATATTAGCATTTTAAAATGTTTTACGTTTTAGATGCTATCCCTTCTTATGTCCTTTTAAAAGAAGTTATAAAAATTTCTTATGAGTTGTTTTTCCAGATGACTTTTATAATGTTCCTGTGCAGTTAAAAAAAAACCCATTATGACGTTTATAAGCACTACATTAAGTCGATAAGTCAACGTGTTAAGAACTAATATTTATAATATTTATTTTTCCCATCCACGAATTCAAGCAATTCTATTAATTTTTTTTTTTTTTTTTTCTGAGATGGAGTCTCGCTCTGTCACCCAGGCTGGAGTGTAGTGGCTCGATCTCGGCTCACTGCAACCTCCACCTCCCGGGTTGAAGAAATTCCCCTGCCTCAGTCTCCCAAGTAGCTGGGATTATAGGCATACACTACCACGCCTGGCTAATTTTTGTATGTTTAGTAGAGATGAAGTTCCACCATGTTGGTGAGGCTGATCTCAAACTCCTGACCTCAGGTGATCCACCCGCCTTGGCCTCCCAAAGTGCTGGGATTACAGGAGTGAGCCACTACACCCAGCCAATTCTATTAATTTTTAAAAAATTCACTGTTTAAAAAATTATGAAAGTAATAAGATGAGCTGTATCAATTTTCAGGTCCATCCATTCTTTTCCTATTGAGCCCATCCCTCCACTCCACTGCTCTCTGATTCATTGCTGTTCTTGAAGACTCTCCAAAGGTAATTCTACCTTTTCCTTTTTGAATAAGGGTCTACTTGATCTACACTTAAATGACGGAATTAACTCTGCTAGAAATAATGCGCTAGAATGAGTAAGACCTATTTACCCACTCGACTCTCATTCACCGAACATTTTAACTGTACTATGTGACAGACACAGGGGACACAACATCGCACACAACAGACATCTGTCTGTCCTCACAGAATTACAGCTTCACAATACTCTGTTAGTACTAGAAATTATTTACAATGAATAAAAACATACGCCTGGCATTTTTCTTTTCATGAAAGGAATACATGGAGAAAAATACTTACTGCATCACTTAAGACTTCACTGTTTATAGGTAAGATGTGTTCAATTCGCACAAAAGGTAAGAGAGAAGAAAGGATCTCTCTGAGCTCTTCCATGTCCAGGTCCCGTCTTTTTACACCTCTTTTGTTCACACTATGGGCAGTGCCACTCAGTAAGTTTGGCTCTACGAGACAGAAAATGAAGTTTCCAACCAAATCTAAATTTCTGAGACAGGTTTGCTTTGTTCTCTAGCACATACACTAACAGTACCACTCTATAGACTTATGTGCCTCTGCTTTAAAAAGGGTTATAAATCAATTATTTTTCTTTCATAAGATGTTTAATAGGGATGTTCTTGGATAAAGAAAAAGCATGGTATCAACAGTACAATAAAATTATTTTATCACTGCTCTGCAATAAAGAATAAAGGATTCCTTTCTATAGCCTAACTCAAAAGAGAAAAGATGACAATCTACTAAAATCTAATTTTATCAAGGGCTTTTTAAAAAGCTTTCTCACTTTTGTGACCAGTTTTTAGTAGTATAAGGTCACTGCAGGGCATATGCCATTTCCAGTCACCGTAGGTTATCAGCATGCTCATTAGCCTACATATGTGTAACAGTAATTTAACAACGTGTTAATCACCTGGCGTTTGAAGCGGCAAAGCCGAATGTGCTTTATTTAGTTTTAAGATTCTTATGAAAATCTCCCAAATTTCCATAATATGGGAATATTACTGCATAAAAGTAGACTCTTTGATCTTTGACATGTAATATATGTCCATAGTCCAGGGCAGAGAATGATTGCTTCATTGGGCATTAGTGAATGACAATCTGAAATACGTATGCTTACGATATTGAGGTGGGAAGAAAAATTACATAATTTGGAAATCTTTAATCATGTCTTTAATCTAGGGGTCTGTAATTTTTTTCTTAAAAAAATTAACACAGAATAAGATAACACAGAATAAGATCTTTATCATTCATGAATATAAATGTTGGATTTTTTTCAAATATTCTATAGGAAAACTGATATTTTCCTTAAATCGTGTGTGTGTGTGTGTGACACAGAGAGAGATTGTTTTTGAGAAGCTAAGATTTTCGTGGATTCATTCAGAATAAAATTGTTAACTCTGTAGAAAAGAATTGTTTTTTTTTTTCCCCTTGCCTAGCTATGATTTAGCTTCATACTTATTTAAGGCATTTTGCTTTTCAAAATATGTTTTTTTCCTTAAAGTAGTGACATCCTGTTTTCATACAAAATCTTACATGAAACCCCCAAATATGTGACAGGTAAGGGCAGAATCCTTCTGTATAAAACTGACTGAAACAAAGCTACGGCCTGGCTCACTTAGCTTCCTTTTCATCCCTAACCCAGTTTGGAAACTACCTTTTATTTATTTTTTTATTATTATTTTTTAAGATGGAGTCTTGCTCTGTTGCCCAGGCTAGAAGGCAGTGGCATGATCTCGGCTCACTGCAACCTCCACCTCCCGGGTTCAAGCGATTCTCCTGCCTCAGCCTCCTGAGTAGCTGGAATTACAGGCGCTCGCCACCACACCCAGCTAGTTTTTGTATTTTTAGAAGAGACGCGGTCTCACCATGTTGGCCAGGCTGGTCTGGAACGTCTGACCTCGTGATCCACCTACCTTGGCCTCCTAAAGTGCTGGGATTACATGCGTGAGCCACCATGCCTTGCCTAGAAACTATTTTTCTAAGGAAAAATTTAACGCTTAAGGATGCTTGTTATCTGCCCCACATAAACGAAATTTCATCATTGCCAACTTTACATCAATGAACAAGCTTATGGTCTATAACATTTACACAGAGTTATATACAATCGGTTCTTGTTATCTCGAGTAGTTATAAAGTCAACACAAACAATGAATCAGTGAATACTGCGCTCTTGTTCATAGGGAAAACACAGAGTTAGGTTTCTGTGAGCCTCTGGGCACAACATTTTTGTCAAATGATTAAGGCAGAACCTTGTTGTATGTGTTTCTGTTTAAAGATACTTTATTTAATGTATGTGGCTGATTCATTAACACTAACCTCATGACCAACAGCACTGTAACTCACGCCTGAATGAAGCTTATCTAACCCATGTATCGTCTCAGTAAGGCACACCATAGCCTTCTTGTTCTCAGGAACACTAGACAGCACTTCAGTACTACACCTGGGGGCCATCTTAAACAGTGAGATCATGAAAACACAAAAATGTAAAACATGTGGCACTCGGTAACATCTGAAACAAGAAGGCAGAGTGCCTCTGTCTTGTTAGAACTCAGATGGGAATGTGCTTGTTGGGAGATCAAGCTTTTTGCTACTTCATGCATGTCCAGGAATGACCATGAAAGTACCACCAGTATTGATTTTGGGGTTACAAATAAATTTGAGTGACTAGGTAAGTTGACAAACATAAAAGCTACGAATGAGAACTAATTGTATACTGGCATTTAAAATTCTTTCTAAATCAATTGTAATGGTTTTCATATTTTAAAAAATTCATAACTTATCAGGCATGGTGGATCATCTGAGGTCAGGAGTTTGAGAACAGCCTGGCCAACATGGCGAAACTCTGTCTCGAGTAAAAATAATGAAAATTAGCCGTGCGTGGTGGCATGTGCCTATAATCCCAGCTACTCAAGAGGCTGAGGCAGGAGAATAGCTTGAACCTGGGAGGCAGAGGTTGCAGTGAGCCAAGATTGTGCCACTGTACTCCAGCCTGGGAGACAGAGCAAGACTGCGTCTCAAAAAAAAAAAAAAAAAAAAAATTCATAACTTTGCTGTTCTCTGAAATACAATTTTAAAAATAAAAATAAAACAAAATCAAATCTGAGAATTGCTAAAGGTTTTTGCCAGCCACAGAAAAGAATTGGAGAAATAAAATAGAAGGACTGCTTTTGTTCCCTAGAGCTTGGATAGTAGGATATTAAAGAAACACTATAAAAAGGCTTAAAGGCAGGTTTAGCACAACATTTTTTATATTTAAAAATGTGACAAAACAACTCTGTAAATGTACTAAAATCCACTGACTTGAACACTTTAAACCAGTGAACTTTAAGATATGTAAATTATATCTAAATAAAGCTAGCGAAAGGTGATAGAAAAGGGAAATCTGTATTTAATTTTTCTAATTAAAAATTTTAAATTTAGGTTCAGTACATAAAGGAACACAACGATGTCTGAGGGAAGAACAGGTGGGTGGGCTAACCCTAGACACAAACAAAAGACTGCTGTAGAATCATAAATTTCCAAAGCTGAAAGCCCAGCCTCCGACATATGATGCTTCCTTCTCTTCTGCAGTGACCCCACTGGGAGGTCATTCAGAAGTATTATTTATTTCTCTTTTACCTTCCACAACATTTCTTTTTTTTTGAGACAAAATTTTGCTCGTTGCCCAGGCTGGAGTGTAATGGCGCAATCTCGGCTCACCATAACCTCCACCTCCCGGGTTCAAGTGATTCTCCTGCCTCAGCTTCCCAGGGAGCAGCTTCCCAGGTAGGCATGCGCCACCACGCCTGGCTAATTTTTTTATTTTTAGTAGAGACGGGGTTTCTCCATGTTAGCCAGGATGGTCTCGATCTCCTGACCTCGTGATTCGCCCGCCTCGGCCTCCCAAAGTGCTGGGATGACAGGCGTGAGCCACTGTGCCTGGCCTACTTTTTTTTTTTTTTTTTTTGAGACGTAGTCTCACTCTGTCTGTCACCCAGGCTGGAGTGCAGTGGCGCCATCTCGGCTCACTGCAAGCTCCGCCTTGCGAGTTCACGCCATTCTCCTGTCTCAGGCTCCCGAGTAGCTGGGACTACAGGTGCCCAACACTGCGCCCGGCTAAGGTTTGTATTTTTAGTAGAGACAGGGTTTCACTGTGGTCTCGATCTCCTGACCTCATGATCCGCCTGCCTCGGTCTCCCAAAGTGCTGGGATTACAGGCGTGAGCCACCGCGCCCGGCCTACTTTCTACAACATTTAAAAATAAACAATGAATGCTTTTTCATTTGTACTCTTTTTTTTTTTTTTTTGAGTCTCGCTCTGTCACCCATGTGGAGTGCAGTAGTGCAATCTCAGCTCACTGCAACCTCTGCCTCCCAGGTTCAAGTGATTCTCATGCCTCAGTCTCCGAGTAGCTGGGAGTACAGGCACGTGCCACCACTTCCCACTAATTTTTGTATTTTTAGTAGAGGCGGGATTCTGCCATGTTGGCCAGGCTGGTCTCAAACTCCTGACCTCAGGTCAGCCTGTACTCGTGTTTTTAAATTGAGGTTAAAATTCACATAACACAAAATTTATCTAAAACATTTTAAAGCATACCATTCAGTGGCTCTTACTATACTCTTATTGTTGTGTAACCATCAACACTAATTCCACATTTTCATCATTATGCTTTTGTAACACTTTAGTCATTATATGAAATTATATTAAATTTTTCATTCTAATACTTCCATGAGTCAACATGTTTTATTAAGCACCTAAGAACATAATAATAAAAAGAATCCTTTTAAAGCTGCAAAATAAGACTTTCTGTTATATTTATTTTAATCAACTATACCCTGTCCACTAAAGGATTTTGCCTATGGTAAAAACTTCCATTTTCACCAGGCAACAGTGTCAGTTTTCAAGACTAATGTGCGGCATGCATTTCTGTAAGCTGGGAACGTAAGAACCACCAAAAATTTACACAAGGTAACTAGCGCAAGCTAATTTTCTGAGCTTACCTCTATCTGCTATTCTTTTCATCAACTGATGCTCTCCCCATTTAATCAGATATTTAAGGATATCTTGTTCACTTGCCTGTAAAACAAAATGGTTTATATTTATTTTAGTGAAATTAGATAAGTGGTTAATTTCATTAAGGACTTTTCGTAGGTGGGAAATACAGCATGCAACTTACCATGTTTCACTCTTTTCACTGGCTGAAGTTTCAGTGTTAAATCTATGGTCCATCGACAGGAAATACATAAGACTGCATTACATGTATTTTATCCAGTAACCTCCCTCTCGGCTCCAACACATTTTTAAATTTCATTTCTATCTTCTTTTTCTGTAATCTGCTCCCTTCCTATTTTATTTTTTCATTTTAATTTTTCCTTTTGAGATGGAGTTGCACTCTATTGCCCAGGCTGGAGTGCAGCAGTGCCATCATGGGTCTCTGCAGCCTCAACCTCCTGGGCTCAAGGGATTCTCCCCATCTCAGCCTCCTGAGCAGCTGGGACTACAGGTGTGTGGTTCCAGTTAATTTCTTTCTTTCTTTTTTTTTTTTTTTTGAGATAGAGTCTCGTGCTGTTGCCCAGGCTGGAGTGCAGCGGCGTGATCTTGGCTCACTGCAAGCTCCGCCTCCTGGGTTCACGCCATTCTCCTGTCTCAGTCTCCCGGGTACCTGGGACTATAGGCACCTGCTACAACACCTGGTTTTTGTTATTTTTAGTAGAGATGGGGTTTCACCCTGTTAGCCAGGATGCTCTCGATCTCCTGACCTTGTGATCCACCCAACTCAGCCTCCCAAGTGGCTAATTTTTTAAAAATTTTTTGTAGAGATGGGGTCCTACCTGTTGCCAAGGCTGGTCTCGTACTCCTGGGCTCAAGCAACCCATTTCTTATTTTAAATTTATTTTATCTTACTATGTGGTTTCTACAAAGCTGCCTTAAATTCTCTTTTGGAAGAAAACACAGGTAAGTAAATGAAAGTATAAGTATAGGGTATAGGCAGAATAACTACTAACTCCTGGAGGGACAGGAAAAACAAGTCAGTCAACTTGTTTTTGCAAAAGAAACTAAAATCTCTACAGGTATTTTACTGTATACCTGTACACACTGTATACCTGTATACTGTATACCTGTACTGTATAACTTCACAATTGGTGAAGCACAATCTGTGAAATGGCAATGTATCCCTCATTTCTTTGTATTTTATTTAAAATCTTAGAGCAAATCCAGGCTGCTCTCCATTTTTTTTTAAAAATACTTTCTAAGAAGGAATGCAAAGCTCCTAAAGCAATAAGCTAAGAAAACTAACAACTTCTAACACAAACATAAAGCATCCAGTTTTGATTAGGACAATGAGACAAGGTTAATGAACAAAGATTCTCCATAAATCAAGCCCAAGTATGACATCTGTACTGCAATCAAAGCAACAAAGGAAAAGCACAGATGCTGAGTGTATTATTTAACTCTCCACTGCATTTCTGACTAAACCGGTAGCATTTTTATCATTTTTCTAGTACAAATACAAAGAAATAGGAAGTGGCTCAATGGGTTTATGTCTTTAATAGCATTAAAACAGTTATACAGTTTTTAGCATAAAATTCATACAGCCAATGGAAAAAAGTTAAGCTTGAATATACTTTGCCTGCAAGTATTTTCTGTAATATATAAAATCTATTATTAATTTAAATTTCCAGATTAAATTGACATTTAAGTCAAGAACACAAGAATCTGCTAAAAACTACTTCTGCTTAAAAACAAGTAGTTGAAAACATTATCATGCTTTGGAAGAATACATGCACTGAGTTTTGATAACCATTTGAGCAGATCAGAAAGTGAACACTATTTTTACTTTGTGCTGCTGAAGCTACTGTCTACAATCTAAGTATGGGACGCTCCACCAAAAGTAAGAAACCACTATACAGAAGTTACATTAATAGAAGTCAAGAAAATCACTGTTGGGATGTGCTTCTGACCTTGCCTACTGCCCCAATCTCTTTTTGGTGCATTTGGCTGGGACCTGGGCTTGTTCAATGCTGAGTCATGGCAGCAGGGTACATGAAGAACCAGTGAGACAGAAGGCTTTTGTTGTACAACTATGAAGAGGGCAGTTCCTGTGTGGTTTGATCACAGCCTGTTTCTCTTCCTCTGCCCTACCCCAGATGGAAGAGTAATAGAGCATAGACGGATTTTTTTGGTGCACATATGAATGACAATGAGTTTGAGAGGTGTTTAAATGATTACCTGTAGGTAGTCAGACTGGATAGCAGTAAGCAGATGGTCTTTGCTGAGTTCATAAAAAACATCCGAAGTCATGACCTGGGAAAATTCCTCACAGAGGAAATGTAAAGCTTGTCGGTGCACCCATTTAGAGCCATATGGATGAGAACTCCACTTGAGGATGGCAATTAAGGTATCTAATGAGATGCTCTCAGCAATGATATCCTCACAGCCTAAAAGAGAAGGCAAATACTTCTTGAGATTAATCATAAATATTAGTTATTGAACATTAGTGTGCTAGGCACTATATTTAAAAGTCACAACAGCAAAAAAGAACTCAAGGAGATAAATAAAATCTCATGAAAATCACCAAAACTTGGTGGGATGGGTTAACAATAGACTATGGCATCTATAGAAAATCTGCTGCCTTACAGAGATGGATCTAGAGAAAAAGGCAGAGAATCCTCCCAAGTTCAAGATAATAAACATCTATGTGCAAATCCAACAATGTGAGTAAGACAGTATAGAGGAAGACATTAGACCAAAGGGGAAAGAAGAGTAGGCAAAAAGGCTGCAGTGGTGGAAACTGGCTAGAGGAAGAATGTGGATGCCACCTGACTGATGAGAGAACGCACACCTCAGAATAAGGTAGGTGGGCTGCCGGCTATGCAGACATCCACTCTTTGTATGAAAACATAGCACCTTGCATTGTTGACAGTTTAATCCTTCAGAAAACAGACAAAATACATCTGAGCTTAATTCTGGCAAACTTGAAAAAGGAAGTGAAAAGGACCAGGATCCTGGAGAAAGCAACTATGGCATTTCAAGAACTCGAGGAAGAAAAGAAAACCTAAGGAGATTCAACTCTCCTCCTCAGGAAAGATCATTTCAAAACATAAAGATAAAACATAAGTAAAAATCTGAGTGACAAAGATTATGGGAGTGAAAATGCCTAAAGTTGAACAGAAATTTTTTATTAAGCTTACTATAAAACAAAAAACAATCCTGATAATGTGAAAACAAACAAACAAACAAAAACAGGCGTTTAAACACCACCACCAGGTCGGGTGCACTGGCTCACGCTTGTAATCTGAGCACTCTGGGAGGCCAAGGCAGGCAGATCACCTAAGGTTAGGAGTTCAAGACCAGTCTGGCCAACATGGTGAAACCCAGTCTCTACTAAAAATACAAAAATTAGTTAGGCATCCTGTAATCCCAGCTACTAGGGAGGCTGAGGCAGGAGAATCGCTTGAATTCGAGAGGTGGAGGTTGCAGTGAGCCGAAATCGTGCCACTACACTCCAGCCTGGGCGACAAAGCAAGACTCTGTCTCAAAATAAAATAAAATTAAATTAAACAAACACCACCAAAAATATGGCTATACAGAAAGGGTATAAATGAACTCCAGAGACTTCTAAAGTTCAAAGCTGTTTGTGAAACCATGAAAGGTGTAAAGACAAAGGGAGTAAATACCACTTTCAAGTGACAGAAGATAATGAGTAGCAATATGGAGTCTACAAAAAGTAATCCTTCATTCCCTTTTCTGATATGGTACCAGATGAGGAGAAATATCATAGATAACCGCATAACTTGATTTCCACAAAATATTTAGAAAATATTTCATGATGCTGCTAAACTGTAAGCACCACAAGATAGGGACTGCTATCTTCAATGTATTCCTAGCACTTGTGCTAAATAAAAATGCGTTGAATGTACAAATGAGATCTTTGCAGATAAGATGAAGAGACAGGGGATGGGATGACAGGACAGTGGTTAACAGAACCACTAATAAATAGCACTGATTAACTTGATGCATGGAGTGGGAAGTTGGTTTTTGCCATGTTTATCAAGAACTTGGGGCCGAGTGCAGTGGCTCACGCCTGTAATCCCAGCACTTTGGGAGGCTGAGGCGGGTGGATCACCTGAGGTCAGGAGTTTGAGACCAGCTTGGCCAACATGGTAAAATCCCATCTCTACTAAAAATACAAAAATCAGCTGGGTATGGTGGCACATACCTGTAATCCCAGCTACTTGGGAGGCTGAGGCAGGAGAATTGCTTGAACCCAGGAAGTGGAGGTTGCAGTGAGCTGAGATCACACCACTGCACTCCAGCCTGGGTAACAGAGTGAGACCCTGTCTCAAAAACAAACAAACAAACAAACAAACACACACACACCTTGGATAATGATGTGGAAAGTATGTTTCAAAATCTTCAGATAACCCCAAACTTGGAAACACAGTTAACACCACACTGCATAGCAGAATCATAATTGCCTAAAAAGACTGATCAAAATGAAGTTGAAATATAACTAGGAGAATTAGTTCTACATTTAAGAAATCAACTGCACAGCAGATGATGGTTGGCTTAACTAGAACTATATAAAATATCTGGGTTTTTTTTTTAACTGAATGAATGCAAAATGTGACATAGGTGTTATAGATCTGAATCTATCTCAGGCTTTTCAGGTACAAGCATCGAGCTGTAATCAAAGGACTAATGTTGCTGCTTTCTGCGGAGTGCTGTGTTGTTCTGGGCCCCGTGGGTCAGTTTAGATGAGCACTGACCAAACTGCAAGAGTCTCAGGAGGGCAAGGGAATAGTAGAGAGTTTGCAACTTATCACAGGAGAAAAGCTCCAAGCAAGAGATTATTTGGGTTATGTAAGAGAATCCTGAGGAGAGATATAAGAGCTGTCTTTAAATGCCTCTTCATGAGGCAGAGGAGAAATAACTGATTTATCCGTTGCTCCCAGGAAACAGACAGATGTTAAAAGCAGGGAGATTTTGGCTCAATGATAAGAAATTTCTAACAATTAGAATTTCCATCCTCTTCTCCCATCAAAAAAAGGAACCCTCTAGAAAGTGTCAGAGCAGAGGCTGGCTCATCACATTAGGGATAGAGTATAAAGAACCCTGACACTGGAAAGGGAACTAAGGTCAGAAGACGTCCAAGCTGATTTCATCACAAAGACAAAACCGGTTTTTATAAAGATGGTAACAGAGTAAGTAAAAGATATATTTATTCTAAGCACTAAAAGAACATCCCTATAAGGAACACAATGAGACCACCACATTTATATCCACATATAGATGACACCCAAAGGCATGAAGATATGCTGATGAGAAGCGGGAAATATGGGAAAGTTTTCAACAGTCATCATTTTATGATGAGCCTTTGAGCCTTGAATGCCAAGCTGAGGAGGACAGACCTCATTCAGTAGCCAGTGGAGGACCTCTGTTGGCCTGTTGTTTTAAAGTGGGTATTGGAATAGAATTGAGTGGGATGAGTCAATCTGATAGGAAAGGCAATCTTATAGATGTGTTTGGGAGTAAAGCAGGGGAAATGAGAGAAAAGCTGGTTATTTAAAATGACGTGTCACAATCCTACTAAACCAGGATACTGGCAGAGGTGAAGAAAAAGAATGAAAGATAACATGATCACAAATATTTAAACTGTGGAGGTTTACAAAGAAGCAGGATACAGTAGGAAAAAAAAATGGGCTTTAAAATCAGACAGATTGGACTCGAAATCCTAGCTCTGCCACTCAGTAGCAAAATCACTTTAGGCAAATCACTTAACTCTTAAGAGTCTGAAATGTTCTCATCTGCAAAGCTGAGATTGTTTCCTACCTCACAGGGTTGTTATGGGATTTAAATCACACCATACTCTCGACACTCTACATTTGTTCAAACAGTCTGGAGTACCTAAGCTGAGTACCCTGAATACCCAGCTCTTTTCACTGCCTGGTGATATCACCTGCCCCATGGCCTTCACCTCATTAGATCCCTGACTTCCCAGTTGATAGCTCCAAGCCTGAGCTGACTCCCAGTCACACCTGACTTTCACATGGATTTTCCACAAACATCTTAAATGCCAAAGTCAATTCATTTCCTCTCGGAAATCTGGTCCTCTTCAGTCACCAAAGCCAGAGGTCTGAGTACTATTATGGGGTCTCTCTCTGGACGCCCATAACCAATCTGTCATCAGATGCTGTTCATTCTTCTTTTCAATCCAACCCCTCCACAGAATCTCCGCTGAATTTTCACCACCTCCTTTTCAGAACCTGATACTTTTCCCCTGCATTATTGAAATGGCCTTTAAAAAAATTTCCACCTCTAGTCTTTCCCCTTCTAATCTGCTCTCTGTACTGTTGCCAGAATGATCTTTTAAAATGTAAATTATATATGCCTCTTTAACGAATTATTCAATAGCTTCATGCTACAAATGATTTCAAGAAAAAGTCCCAGCTACATCTCCCTTGATAATCTGGCACCTGCCTACTCCCCAGCCCATCCCTGAGCAGACTCTACACCCCAGTCATACTGCGTCCCTTCCAATTCCCCAGAAGCCCACCAAACGCTTGCACCTCCAGGCTTTGCGTATGTTGTTCCACTTTTCTGAAATGCCCCTAACTCTTTTTCTTAACTTCTCTGCATCTTTTAAGTCTCAGCTTAGATGCTGCCTCTTTTAAGAGCCTACTTTGATACTGCTCCTCAAAGCCTTAGGTCAGGTGTTCCTCCTACCTAAAAGTTTCTCTGGTACCCTGTGTTTGTCTATAACAGCACAAAACTCTCATACTACTATATCTTTCTTATATATATTTGTCTGACTCTTCCACCAGATTAAGCTTCTTTTCAGTAAAGGCCCCATCTTATCTGATTCTATAGTGTCTGGCACCTAGTAGATAATTAAAAGCAAATAATAGTAACTAACACTCTTGAAAACTTATTATGTATATGTACCAGGCTCTGTGCTAATTGCTTGCTTTAGAATATTTAATTTTAGCACTTCTTCTCAAAGGAGGTTATATTATTATTACCATTATCATCCCCATTTTATAGATGAGACAACTAAGGCTCACGAAGATTAAATAAGTCACCCAAGGTTACACATCTAGGAAGAAGCCAAGTCCTACCAAAACATATCCTTCCTTCCCCTCCCAAAAGGTCCCCCTCTTCCTGCTTTTTATGCCTCTAACTTGTTTTTTTTTTTTTTTTTTTTTTTTTGAGACACAGCTTTGCACAGCCGCCCAGGCTGGAGTGCAGTAGTGCAATCTTGGCTTGCTGCAACCATCATCTCCTAGATTCAAGTGATTCTCCCATCTCAGTCTCCCGAGTAGCTGGGATTACAGGCACCCACCATCATGCCCAGATAATTTTTTGTATTTCAGTAGAGACGGGGTTTCACTATGCTAGCCAGGCTGGTTTTGAACTCTTGACCTCAGGTGATCCGCCCGCCTCGGCCTCCCAAAGTGCTAGGATTACAGGCGTAAGCCACTGCACCCAGCCCTAACTTAGGACTTTTACTAATCACTGCTCATTAGAACTTAATTAGAACTACCTCTCTCACAAGCAGAAAGTACTTTATAAATACACCAAACATGGTAATATTAACTCAAAAATGTAACAGGAAGACAGGTAAACAACGGGAATGTTGGTAATGTCAAAATTAATGTTTTAATCTGATGGTAGAAGATTTCAATTAATGATAATAAGACTTTGTCAAGGTTATCGATATTGGAATGAAAATATAAATATACCAGCAAGGCAGAAGGGATGCTGGCAGGGAAAGGCCAACAAGCGGGTGCTGGGAGGCTTTACATGGTGCCACATCCTTAGTAATGGACAAGTCCTGTAGGTCCAAAACCATCAGCACACTCAAAGATGATCAGACTCTTGGTGAAAAAGTGATCCTAACACAAACCCATGACACACGTGCAGATCACAATGCTTACTCATGGGCAGTACAGGGAGTCAGTTCTAGTGAGCAGAATGTCATGTATTCTCTCTCGGCACTTTGCAAACTATCGCGAGTCATGCTACAGTTTTTTCTTTCTTTTTAATTTTCCAATGTGTCCTGGACCAATACTTTAGTAAAATTCAGCAAAAACACCTCTTGAATATTGTGGCAATTGTTTAAAGTTTCTAAATGCTTGCTGTTAATTTCTGTACCTAGCTCACTCACTGTAGACGTGCTTTGAATAGTACGGCTCTGTCTAGAGTCCCTTTCCTCTTCTGGGAACGGGGCTGGCCTTACCTCCTACCATGTGAAGAGCGCACTGTGACTAGCTTATTGGTCCCAGGAGGAGAATGAGCAGCCCTGGGAACACAGCCACCCCTGCTGACTCACAGTGGCAATGAGAGAGGTCCCAGTTGCTGCAAACTGAAGCAGAAATGCCCCACCTAACCCAGAAACTTATGAGAAATAAATGTTCATTGTGATATATCACTGAGGTTCTCAGGTTGTTTCTTACACAGCAATGGTCGATTAATAAACCAGTTAGATATTTTTAGATCAACTCAAAAACTTTTTTTATTTTTTGAGATGGAGTTTCACTCTTATTGCCAGACTGGAGTGCAGTGGTGTGATCTCAGTTCACTGTAACCTCAGCTATCCGGGTTCAAGCAACCCTACTGCCTCAGCCTCCTGAGTAGCTGGGATTACAGGCGCCCGCCACCACACCCAGCTAATTTTTGTATTTTTAGTAGAGGCAGGATTTTGCCATGTTGGCCAGGTTGGTCTTGAACTCCTGACCTCAGGTGATCCACCCGCCTCAGCTTCCCAAAGTGCTGGGATTACAGGCGTGAGCCACTGTGCTGGCCAAAAGCTTTTATTAACAGCCAAGCGTGGTGGTGGGCATCTGTAATCCCACACTTTAAGAAGCTGAGGCAGGTAGATTACCTGAGTTCAGGAGTTCGAGACAAACCTGGCCAACATGGCGAAACCCAGTCTCTACTAAAAATACAAAAATTAGCTGGGTGTGGTGGCATGTGTCTGTAGTCACAGCTACTCGGGAGGCTGAGGCAGGAGAATCCCTTGAATCAAGGAGGCAGAGGTTGCAGTGAGCCAAAATCGCGCCACTGCACTCCAGCCTGGGCAACAGAGTGAGACTCTGTCTCAAAAAAAAAAAAAAAAAAAAGAAGCTTTTATTAACAATTTCCTGGTAAAAGAAAAATTCCACCTGCAGCCAAGACATTTAATGGATAAAAGGCACCAATATATTCCACTCAGACATTTTCAATGATGCTGTTGGGAGGTTGGCAGGTAGTACAAAGTCAACTTCTTACAATTTCTTTTGCTTATACAGATCCATCATCTACTTATTTAATCCTTTCCTCTATTCTCTTTTACTAGGATATTTTCTTTCTAATCCTTAATGTGAGCAAAAATACCTTCCCTCAAAAAATTGAGTCACATAACTAATATGAATGAATGACCAAGGCTGAAGGCTGAGACATAAAGAGCTAACAAATCAATCTGAAATTCAGTAACACAAATGACTGTATTGCTGCATGTTAAATAGGATCACTTTCTGTTTTTATTATCATTTTTTGTTTCTCCTCTTCATGTTTGTTCCTCTGGTAACTAAAAAAAAGCCTCAATGTTGACAGTTCTCCTGAATACACTGTCAGGATCTTTGTTTCCCCCTTACTTATTATTCCTACAATGCCACCCTACTTGTTTCACCAATACCAGTGGGAAACCTTTCCACTGGCTCATGTCCATCAGGAAATGTATAAACGGCTTCCAGATTCATACTGAGGTTGGGGTGGAAAGAGGAAAGAGGAAACAGGCAATGGGGAAGGGAAAAAGGAACAGGGAGATTACAGCTTGCCATGCAACATAAAACAAGACGGTAAGTTTAGAGGAGGGCTGGCCTTAGACTTGGCGTGGTGACTCTTCGGAGGCACCAGAGTTAGAAAGAAGACTTGAAGTACAAACAGGCTTGAGAGAAAAGTTGCTTCAATTCTTTCTTACTAACCAGTATATGACTGATTCAGAATCCTGGGAAAAGAAATTAAGAAATAAAGGAAGTGAGTGTGGCAGGAAGTGAAAGACACTAGGTTTTAAATTCAGGCAGCTGCATCACTAATTCTCGGTCCTCACTTAGCCTGTGCCAGATTAAAATACATCCTGTCTGGGTGCGATGGCTCACACCTGAAATCCCAGCACTATGGGAGGCCAAGACGGGTGGATCATTTGGGCTCAGGAGTTCGAGACCAGCCTGGGCAATATGATGAAACCCTGTCTCTACAAAAAATACAAAAATTAGGTGGGTGTAGTGGTGCATGCCTGTAGTCCCAACTACTCAGGAGGCTAAGGTGGGAGATCACTTAAGCCTGGGAGGTAGAGGTGGCAGGGAGCCAAGAGATGGCACTGCACTCCAGCTTAAATGACAGAGTGAGACCCTGTCTCAAAAAAACAAAACAGAACAAAAACGACATCCTGTGGGCGGGTGCAGTGGCTCACGCCTGTAATCCCAGCACTTTGGGAGGCCGAGGCAGGTGGACCATGAGGTCAGGAGTTTGAGACCAGCCTGACCAACATGGTGAAACCCTGTCTCTACTAAAAATGCTACTCAGGACCTCAGGAGGCTGAGGCAGGAGAATCGCTTGAACCCGGGAGGCAGAGGTTGCAGTGAGCCAAGACCGCACCACTGCACTCCAGCCTGGGAGACAGAACAAGACTCTCTGTCTCAAAAACAAACAAACAAAAAAAAAAAACACCCACATCCTGTGAGTCTTATTTTCTCATGTCAGCTGAAAGAATCTGAAGTTCTCAGGATTATGTTGGAAACTGGGGAGCAATGTGTCTACCCAATACCCTAGAAATCTTAAATTTCTACTCTGCCTTTCTGGCCTCCTTTGACCGCAATGTCTAACCAGTCAATGTGTCCTACAGATTTGTCCTTCACAACATCCTTCAATTAGCCTCTCTTCCATTCCCACTAGACCACCACCTTTGTTCAAATCTTCAGCATCTCACATACCAATTACTGAAAAGTTTCGTCCTGTCTCTCTCCACGCAGGATTCCAGTGCATACAGAGCACACTACTGAAAGGTTTAAGTTTTCTAAAACAGCACTATCATCACATCATACATACAAATCTATTTTTAAAAGGCAACCAAGAATTCCTAATCCAAAGCAAAAACTGAGTGTCAGATATAAGGATGAGAAGACAAGTCAAACTGCACCTCAGTGTTCTGCACAGTCGGTCCTTAGATGCTGTGATTCTGAGAGCTGGGTGGATGAATGCTCCTCTCTACTATTTCTCAGGAGGACAATTCTGAAGAGGAGTCTAAACCCAGGTGTCTGCAGTGGTGACCAGCTCAACGACCCACTGCGGTAGTGCTCCCCCTCACTCCTATTCATGGTTCATGGGATACTTACTGAATAAATAACCTGCATGTAAGCCTTTGATTTGGGATGTGCTTTCAGCAGGGATTGTGAGGAATGGGAGGAGACACCCAGCAAAGATAGCTAGTAACAGAAATGGCCCTAGAAAACAAGGTTCTTGAATGCGATTCTAGATCTCCCTTACTCACTGACCGAATGGCAAAAGGTTTCCCCCTCCCATTCCTCCTG
Organism: Piliocolobus tephrosceles; assembly: GCF_002776525.5. Lineage (NCBI taxonomy): Eukaryota > Metazoa > Chordata > Mammalia > Primates > Cercopithecidae > Piliocolobus > Piliocolobus tephrosceles. Next base: position 13,186,033 of record NC_045439.1, on the reverse strand, counting down.
GTAGGTGGCATGGTGATAACCCCTGTACATAAGTAGCATGACAACACCAGGAGCAGATTAAAATGAGGTATATGTGGCAGGTAAAGTATCAGATCACCAATCATGGTGGCACTTGAATGGAATGGAAACATTAGTGATTATAAGGCCTAGATACTGGCTGGATTAACAGCTTTACAGGCCATGAACAAAGAATGACAGGTTCAGGTTAGCCAACCCTTAAATCTAGGCATTCTTCAAAGTCTGAAGACTTCCAGGTCAGTGCCTGAAAAGACCCTATTTCTTGCAGCTGCAGGGCAGAATGCCAAAATTCAGGCTCAAGACTTAATTTTAAGGATATCAGAACTACTAAGAAGATATGAAAGAAAGCCTCGACAGGTATTCTATGATAAAATCTGGGTCCTGGTAGGAACACTTGGACACAGAAACCTGGAATGGGGATATTTGGGTGGCTTAGCTGAGAATATCAAACCCCAAGATTTACCTGAATTTTCTGGGCTAGGAGAAGCAGCTCCCCCAACTCCTTACTAGAAAGCAGCAGCCTCCTTCATCTGGAGACCCTGCAGGTGCCTGAAAAGATAATGCTTGTTCTCTTTAAGATCAGTTCCTGCCTTCTCTCACTACCTCCAAACCGATAATGAGGATCATGTCCCCAGCACAGTCTGATTGGGAAAATACAGTCCCTGTTCTGGGAGGAAAGAGTGTAGACACTCAAAGAATTATAAGACCTGGCTATCTGCACTGGCAGGTCCTGAAGGTACACTTGTACAAGTGGATACTGTGTTGGACGAGGTGCAATGTCTGTGGCAATACAATAGCAGTTGATTCAGAACCCAGGGGATTCACTGCAGCATCTTCCGGTGCTTCTTTGCTGAGGGATAACAGAGACCTAGTGATTGTAGCAACTACTGACAAAGAAACTAAGAGCTCAAATACCTCTGGGATGAAGGTCTGGATCACACCTGGTAGGCTGCCTAGGCCTGCTGAGGTAGTGGCAAAGAATGACGACAATCTAGTTTGGGTGAGGGAAGAAGGACATTATGATGATAATTGTTTCCCCACCATCTCCATCCCTATATGGTTCCAAGTCACAGCTGGCCAAGAGAAATGTGTGAAATCTGGAAGGTAGACAAAAGGCAGTGCCTATTACTCTCTAACAGTCACTGTGATGTGGTGACCGCTAGTTGCAGAGGTGCCAGGGGACCCTAGTTTTTCCTCTGCTCTGCATCCAGCTCTTCCAACTGCAGCCTTGCTCACCAACACTGGCCCTGTGCCCATCCCCAGATACATGGCTGCAGATCCAGACACAACAGCCACTCTCCATGAGCTTGCCCTTTGCAGTCCCACTTTGGTGGCTGGATGCGCTTGGCTTCTCAGGTTGACTGGCTGGTAACTCCTCTGGATCCTATTCTCCCTTTCGGACTTACTTCCCCAGCTTCTCCTTCAATTGTTTAAGGTCCAATTCCTAGAATAACTCCCTTATCCTGTAAGTCAGAGTTGCTCAGCTTCCCTGATTGAATTTGGATGAGTTATCATGAAAATATCAGATGAAACTTCCAGCCAGCTGTAGCAGCTGGACTGTGGCTAATCCCATCCTCTTCCCTGATTGAATCTTTTGAAGAGGTGTGGCTGGCCACCATCTTGAAGCTTCGGTGATGATGGAGCACACGAACTGATATGAGTGATGCAAGAAGCAGACTAAATTAAGCAACTCTTGTGCCCACCGCACAACCTCTCTGCCTTTCACCAGAGCAGCCCAGTTACAGCACCCTGCCTCAGCTGTATCTTTCATTGTCTGCTGTGAAAATTCTGACCCTTGGAGTCGGCACCTCTGGGAATCTGCTAGGCACCTGTCCATATGCAAACCATGAGACGCAAGGGAGTGAACACCCTATTGGAAACACTTTTCCAGTGGAGGGATGGAGGCTGGTAGGTAAATGTCCCCTCTTTCTTCCCTCTGGAAGACAATCCTGAAGTACATTCCACATGGCTTATCAGTGAGTTCCAGTAGGATTATGCCCGACTGACCACAGCAGTGATCAGTTCAGAACACCTGCTTGTACTGGCTTGCTCTCTTTCCATTTCACTAATCAGTTACCCACTCCTATTCTCTGGGAGAACTTCCCAAAATACACATTTGCTTGCAAGTCCTTATACGAGACTCTACTTTTTGGAGAGAACCCAGGCTAAGAGGAGATACAAAAATCTCCAGTCTTGACACTGGTCTACAAGATGTAATGTTATTTTTAATTGCCACTCTAGATTTTGGTCAAACTAATGGGCCAACCAGCCCTGGATTCCAGATTACCTTTCTAGACTTTAATTAAAAAAAAATTGAGCTTTGTGCAGGCTCTGTACTATATGTGAGGGATACAATGATAAATCAGCTCTTGATCTCAAGAAGCTAACAATGTTCTAGAAAGGTAGAAAAGGAAGTAGGCAATCTCACCTCTATGTAGTAAGTACTACAAAAGGCATGTACAAAAGGCTATGGTACACAATGGGGGGGCTACCTAAATTCTCAGGTGGAGTGAGAATGGCAAGGGATAGAACCTACATATAACCCACTACTGTGTGAATACCAGAAAATGGAGATTAGGGTTTACCTTAGGGTCTACTGGTTGTACTACATTTATGGCCACCTTAGTAATATACTTTCTGACAGACTGGACAATTCAAATCACTTTAGTTTGCTTAGTACCCTTATTCCTTTTATCTTCTTCAGCATTCTTTTCTCAGAACACACCTAACTTTACCACTTCTCTGAGGAGTGGAAAGAATATAATTTATATTTTAGGCAAGGATGCATTATAGTTTGGCAAAAATATTTTACAAGTTGTCTTTTTCTGTGTTTTGTTTCTTATATCCTTGTAGCTAATATTTGGAATTTGATTGTCCCTGTTGGGTAAAGAGGCATAATACAGAGTATAGTCTTAAAGTTGCTTAACAGTGGTCACTTAACAGGAATACCATCTGAGGAAAGCAATGTTTGGCAATTTCATCATCGTGCGAACATCAGTGTATGTACACAAACCTGGATGGTATAAGGCCTATTCCACACCTAGGGTACACAGTATATAGGCCGTTGCTCATAGGCTACGAATCTGCACAGTGTGTCACTGTATTGAATACTGTAGGCAACTGTAATGCAATGGTATTTGTTCACTGAAACACATCTAAACATCAAAAAGTTACTGTGAAAGTACATTATTATATAACCTTAGAGGACCACTGTTGTACATGTGGTCTGCTGCCTACTCAATCATCATCATGTGGTACATGACCATTTATCCACAAAGAAGCATATCTTTCAAGTCTCTGTTTTAACAGTCTTGGCCACACATGGTGGCTCACGCATGTAATCCCAGGACTTTGGGAGGCTTAGGCGGGGCAGATCTCTTGAGCCCAGGAGTCCAAGACCAGCCTGGGCAACAGCGTGAGACCCGGTCTCTAAAAACAAATTTAAAAATTAGCCAGGCATGGTGGCATATGCCTGTAGTCCCAGCTACTTGGTAGGCTGAGGTGGGAGAATTGATTGAGCTTGGGAGGTCAAGGTTGCAGTGAGCTGTGATTATGCCACTGCAGTACTCCAGCCTGGGCAACAGAGCGAGACCTTGTCTCAAAAAAAGTCTTACAAGCTTTTCCTGCAAGAGCTAAATGCCAGTCAGGCATTACTAATACTATACTTCCAATCTAAATATCTTTTTATGCTCCCTTTCAATACATTTTAGGTTATGTTCTGAGACAATTTCTGGATTATCTATCTGGAAGGGTACACAGGAACCTGTAACACTGGTTGCCTCTGTCAAGGGCAACTGAGTGGCTGGGGAACAAAGCTGGAAGGGCTGGGGACTCTTTACTGAATACCATGTTGAATTCTGTTCCTTGTGAATTTATTACCTATTAAAAGTTAAATTTAAAAAAAGTACCACAAGGCTATGGAAGCTGCCAGAAGTTCTTTTCCTTAGTGCTCTGTAAAAAATTAATCACTGACTACAAAACCAAGTGAATACTGGAAAGGAAATGAGAAGGCTGTCTACCTGGAGAACATTAATCCCTTCTAATGGGAAAGAGGCAATCACTGAGATTCATGCTGCATGTGTGTGAAAAGGTACACAATGTTTATGTTCTTTATTCTTATAGCTTCTGACAAGTTGTGCAAGAGACAAAAGCAGACAAAGCTGGAAAAGCAGCTGAAAACTTCTAGGGAATAACTTTAGTAACTTAGTAGAGGAGGCTAAAGCATACAGGCAATTCATGAACGATTTCTTTTCAAGCCATGACACACACACACAGATTAATAATAATTTTTTTTGTTTTTGAGATGGGAGTCTCACTCTGTCACCCAGGCTGGGGTGCAGTGGCATGATCTCAGCTCACTGCAACCTCTGTCTCCTGGGTTCAATCAGTTCTCTCACTTTAGCTTCCCGAGTAGCTGGGATTACAGGCATGCACCACCATGCCCAGAGAATTTTTGTATTTTTAGTGGAGACAGGGTTTCACCACGTTGGCCAGGCCTGTCTTGAACTCCCGACCTCAGGTGATCTGCCCACCTTGGCCTCCCAAAGTGCTGGGATTACAGGTGTGAGCCACCACGCCCGGCTCACATTAATAATTCTTAAGGTACTTAATTGACTAGATTGATATTTCTTTAATGTTTACTTCATAAATTAGTGTTATCTAATACAGTATTTAAAATGTTTACATTTAAGTGTGGGGGGTAATGAGAATAGCATAATGAAGGGAAAGCATTCATGGGAATGTCAGTTTTCTGCACAAAGACACCACATATAGCCCTCTACTGTAATGCAGGGGGAGCTAACTCTGGAACCTACAGGATGCCTGAACTCTGAAACTGAACACATTTTTATATTCAGGCATCCTGCTGGAAGAGAGATAAAGGATATACCACTAGGGTTGGACTGACCAGAAACCCAATTCCAATTCTCTTTAGTTGTGTGATGTGTGAAATCTTTGCCTGTTTCCTTATCTGAAAAATGTGGATAATACCATCTACCCTAGGGGGTTACTTTGAGGATTAAATAATATGATGACAGCTCTTAGTCCAATGCTTACCTTATGGTAAATGTTAAATGAATGACAGCTATTACTATAATCAAAGTTCCCTGATAAGGGTACCCACTGTACTGATGTATTCTACCACCAAAGCAAGCACAGGATTTGCGGGGTGTGCAAAGGGGAAGGGAGGGAGCGTAGTTTGAAGAGAGCACGACAAGTCAAACATCTGTAATGAGAATAGAAACAGTGACAACCCAAATGTATAATTTCCTGTCACAGATTTATTAAAATGTTAAATAAAAACAATACTTTTTTTTTTGAGACGGAATCTCGCGCTGTCGCCCAGGCTGGAGTACAGTGGCCCGATCTCGGCTCACTGCCAGCTCCGCCTCCCGGGTTCATGCCATTCTCCTGCCTCAGCCTCCCGAGTAGCTGGGCCTACAGGTGCCCGCCACCACGCCCGGCTAATTTTTTGTATTTTTAGTAGAGACGGGGTTTCACTGTGTTAGCCAGGACAGTCTCGATTTCCTGACCTCATGATCCGCAAAAAAACAAAAACAAAAACAAAACAAAAAAAAACAGGCCGGGCGCGGTGGCTCAAGCCTGTAATCCCAGCACTTTGGGAGGCCGAGACAGGCGGATCACGAGGTCAGGAGATC
>NC_045439.1:13145912-13179958 GCF_002776525.5 Piliocolobus tephrosceles | reverse complement strand
AAAAAAAAACAGGCCGGGCGCGGTGGCTCAAGCCTGTAATCCCAGCACTTTGGGAGGCCGAGACGGGCGGATCACGAGGTCAGGAGATCGAGACCATCCTGGCTAACACGGTGAAACCCCGTCTCTACTAAAAAATACAAAAAACTAGCCGGGCGAGGTGGCGGGCGCCTGTAGTCCCAGCTACTCGGGAGGCTGAGGCGGGAGAATGGCGTAAACCTGGGAGGCGGAGCTTGCAGTGAGCTGAGATCTGGCCACTGCACTCCAGCCTGGGCAACAGAGCGAGACTCCATCTCAAAAAAAAAAAACCAACAATCCTCCTACTCAGTAGGTGAAAAATTCAGCAGTTCACAACTCTTTGAAAACAAAAGCTAGCCATTTACACCTATATTTTGTTTACTATCCTTAGACCATTACCCCACTAGTGATGAATAGTAAATTATAATAGCATTAAAGAATATCATTGAAGGGAAAAACCAAAGCTTTTGGAGTACAGTTATGTAATTATGTTTTTCAGCCAGGCGTGGTAGCTCACGCCTGTAATCCCAGCACTTTGGGAGACCAAGGCAGGTGGATCACTTGAGGTCAGGAGTTCAAGACCAGCCTGGCGAACATGGTGAAATCCCATCTCTACTAAAAATATGAAAAATTAGCCAGGCATGGTGGCAGACACCTGTAATTCCAGTTACTTGGGAAGCTGAGGTAGAATCGCTTGAACCCAGGAGGTGGAGGTTGCAGTGAGCTGAGTTCGCGCCATTGCACTCCAGTCTGGGCAACAAGGCTGAAACTCCATATGTTAAAAAAAAAAAAAGTTTTTCAGAAAACTTTCTGATATCTTCTGGCTGGTTACCTCTTACATATGATCATGTGCTCCCTTCAAAACAGTGCACCTCACAGATGATTTCTTCTCAGAGATCATATTCCCTCTTCCCCCTACCTGGGAAGAGTAGCTCTGGAATCACAGGGACCAGGATTCAAATCTTGGCCTTAACACCTTCTAGCTGTAATATGGTAATGCAATGGTATTTGTTCATCTAAACACATCTAAACATTAAAAAGGTACAGTGAAAATACGTATTTTATAACCCTATAGGACCACCATTGTACATGTGGTCTGCTCTTGACTGAAACATCATCATGTGGTACAAGATTATTTATCCATATAGAAGCTTATCTTTCAAGTTTCTGTCCCTTTTAATAGTCTTGGCCGGCCGGGTGCGGTGGCTCAAGCCTGTAATCCCAGCACTTCGGGAGGCCGAGACGGGCGGATCACGAGGTCAGGATCGAGACCATCCTGGCTAATACGGTGAAACCCCGTCTCTGCTAAAAAATACAAAAAACTAGCCGGGCGAGGTGGCGGGCGCCTGTAGTCCCAGCTACTTGGGAGGCTGAGGCAGGAGAATGGCGTAAACCCGGGGGGCGGAGCTTGCAGTGAGCTGAGATCCAGCCACTGCACTCCAGCCTGGGCGACAGAGCAAGACTCTGTCTCAAAAAAAAAAAAAAAAATAGTCTTGGCCACGCAGAGTGGCTCAGGCATGTAATCCCAGCACTTAGGTGAGTGACAATATTTTTAATCCCCAGTTCAGCTGTAAATGGAGGAAAAACCTACCATAGAGGACAACATGAGTAAAGTGCTTGACAACAGTGCCTGAAAAAGAACAGGTGCTCCACAAATTCTCCTGAACAAATGATTACATACAGCATAAAACTTTTAAAAAGAATTAGTAATTCTGATATAAAATTTACAGATTTCATCTACTTACAGCAGAATGTATGTACTTTTAAAACTCCCACTATTTTTAGAACATTTCTTATGGTCTTTGCATGCTGCAGCCAAAGAGAGCTTTCGGAAAATACAAATGTAATCAGGCCACAAGATTTACCATAGTGAGGATGAAGCCAATTGTCTCAGTTTAGTATACTGAATTATCTTAGAGCCATTTGCCTCTGTTGCCTCATTTCTTGCCATACCTCTCTTGGCAACCCCAGCCTCTCCAGCCAAAAAGGCCTAGCTCTCATTTTTCTCTAGGTCAGTTCCTGCTGCCTGATATGCTCCCTTTCACCCCCCATCTTTGCTTAACTCCTACTCATTCTCCAGGTCTCATTCTCTGGGAAGTTTCTGATAATGTTCTCCTGCCCTCCCCCTCCATACTGGGGTCTGGGGCTTCTTGCCCTCCTAGGTGCTCCCCCAGCATCCAGTGTTCTATTAGGGCACTCACACTGTAGCTGCCTATCGGTACTTAACATTGGACTATCCTTTTCTTTTCTTCTTCTTTTTTTTTGTAGAGACAGAGTCTCGCTCTGTTGCCAGGTTGGAGTGAAGTGGCATGATCTCAGCTCACTGCAGCCTTCGACTCCCGGGTTCAAGTGACTCTCCTGCCTCAGACTCCTGAGCAGCTAGGATTACAGGTGCCCGCAACCATGTCCAGCTAATTTTTGTATTTTTAGTAGAGACAGTGTTTCACCATGTTGAGGCCAGACTGATGGACTATCATTTTCATTACTTTAATCTCAGGATCTGGCGTACAGTAAGAGCTCAATAAGTGTTTGTTAAATGAGTGAGTATAGGAATCATGGTGCTAACTCTATACAAAGGGGCTTGAGTTGATAGGCTATATCTTTTTTAGGCCCAATAATGTCCCACTGTTACCTTCATTTGCTTGAAAACTAGGACAGCAGCTGTTCTCACGTTTACAGACCTAATGTGATGATCAGATTTCTAATACTGTATCCATCTATTTTTATTTAATCTACTGCCTCTAAAAATTTGACATCAAAATGTAGTTTAGAAGTGGTGACCACACCATGGAAAACTTTAGCTTCTTACTATTTTTACTGTTCATACTTATAAACAAAAAACTATCAATCTAGGGTTTAAGATGAGGCATAAGAATAACAACTAATCATGCAGTTTAGCTTAGAAAAATTTCTGACTGCTCATAATAGATACAAGCTCAGATGTCAAAAGATTTAGAAACACAAGGTAATGCCCATGTATTTTCCAGAGATAATTTAGTGAATTGGTTTCAAAATTCAGCATTGTTCTTTAATGTAAACAACGTAAACTTCAATTAGAAAGGAACACTGACAATGAAAACCCAATATAAAAACCAAACAAACCACTTCAGGCTGAAGATGAATATCGCTAGAAACAAAGACATTTAAGTGTGCAAATATATTTTCAGTTTTTTGGCACTACTTTCAGATGTATGTATATTTCACCTGTAAATTTTATGACACGTATAATATTTGTCAGACGTTTTATAAACATAAACGTCAATAACTAAGTATGAGATAAATAAAAATGTTTTAGTGCCAAGAATCATAACAGAGCTCAAAGTCTTTTAATATATCAAATAATCCCCTTGTGGAGACGTATTTAGTAAGACCAGCCCATGTTAATTTACAATAGAGACCAAATATATGAAAACATGGTTGAAGCCAAGCAGTTTCTGGACAGTTAATATTCACTGAGAGTTTTAGCAGTCCCATCATATATATACTCTGAACTAAGAGTCGGTATTCTGAAGATATTATTTATAAAAAGGTACCTTTTTTTTTTTGGAAACAGATCTTGCTCTGTCATCCAGACTGAATCACAGCTCACTGTAGCCTTGACCTTGGTGGACTCAAGTAATCCTCCCATCTCAGCCTTCTGAGGGGCTGGGACTACAGGCACCCACCACCATGCCCAGTCAATTTTTGTTTTGTTCTGTTTTTGAGACAGGGTCTTACTCTGTCATCCAGGCTGGAGTGCAGTGTCACGATCTTGGCTCACTGCAATCTGCCTCTTGGGCTCTTGATCCTCCCACCTCAGCCTCCCAAATAGCTGGGACCACAGGTGTGTACCACTATGCCTGGCCCTTTTCTTTTTTTGTAGAGATGGAGTTTCACCATGTTATGCATGCTGATCTTAAACCCCTGGACTCAAGCATCTACCTGCCTTGGCCTCCCAAAACGCTGGGATTACAGACATGAGCCACTGTGCCCTGTCTAATTTTTGTACTTTTTTTTTTTGTAGAGGCAGAGTTTCACCATGTTGCCCAGGCTGGTCTCAAACTCCTGGACTCAAGCCATCCACTTGCCTCAGCCTCCCCAAGTGCTGGGATTACAGGCATGAGCCGTCTCACCTAGCCAAAAAGGTACTTTTTGTTGATAGTAGTTATCACAGAGGAGTGAGATTTTATAGTTCTTAAGCACTTTTAGTAGTATCTGTGTTAACTGACTACCTGACCTATTACTTGTATTTTTAGACAGTAACTTAAAAAATATCAGTTATTCAAAAGTAAACTATATATACTGACATAAACATTTTCCCAAGGTTTATTATGAAAAAAAGTAATATATATATGAATATATATATAATATTATGAAAAAAGTAATATATATAGTGTGATGCTATTTATAACAAAATAAAATATGCATGTTAAATACACACACAGACATGCACATATAAAGATTTGTAAGGAAAACCATCAAACTGTTCACAGTATGTCACTAAAAAGGATTTGGGAAAAGCATTGTTAGTAGGCAAAAATACACTTTCTGCAATGTTTCTGTATCATTTCTTTTTTCACCCAGCAATGAGCATGAACTGTTTTTGAAATGAATTAATTCAGAGGTAAAGTTTTACCAGAGAGTTATTACAGGAGATGGTTTATTTATGAATGTTATCAATCGTATTATCTAAAGTCTGCTGAAGTGCAAAGTATACATGAAGCTTGATCACTGAGTGTAGAGTAGGTGCTCAATACACTCCTGTTTTGAAGTTCACCTTTTGATCTGTTGAAGTAGCCTTGGAGAGGTAGCAACTTAGGATTTGTTACCTCATTTCTATTACAGGAAGCATAATAGCAGTTACCACATAGGTTACTGTAAAGATTAAGTGAGGTATTCCATAAAAAGAGCTTAGTACAGTGTTTTCACAGTAACAGCTAAGTAATATCATTATCAATCTACCTTAATTCTTGGAATAGTTTCTTTTCCACTTCTACAACTAGAAGTAAACAGAATTGTTACATCTCATGATAGTCTTCCTCTGGATATTTTAGAAGACAAAAGCAATGCTTTTTTTTTTTTTTTTTGAGACTGAGTCTCGCTCTGTTGCCCAGGCTGGAGTGCAGCGGTGCAATCTCAGCTCACTACAACTTCTGCCTCCCGGGTTCAAGCGATTCTCCTGCCTCAGCCTCCCAAGTAGCTGGGATTACAAGCATCTGCCACCACACCTGGCTAATTTTTGTATTTTTAGTAGAGATGGGGTTTCACGACGTTGGCCAGGCTAGTCTCGAACTACTGATCGCGTGATCTGCCCACCTTGGCCTCCCCAAGTGTTGGAATTACAGGCGTGAGCCACTGAACCTGGCCTATGTTTGGTTTTAAGACAGAAACTTCAACTCTATCTCAACTCTGAGTTTGAAAAGCCAGGATATTTGTACAATGCAGAAGTTCTTCCTTCCTTCTGCCATTTTCCCTCTTTAGTCAGTATTGCCCTCCTCCCCAGTCCTCTTTTCCTTATACCAAATCACCTGTATCTTAGACTTCATTCATTTTGTATTCCTTGGGGATGGAAGGCACCACACCTGGCCTCAATTGATGTTAATTATTCTATTTTACTTTGAAAGTCATATATACATGGTGATATGTGCAAGGTGTAGTGAAGAACAAGTATCTCAGTAATTCAAGACAAATGTGATGCCCTAAGTTTACAAAGTCTGCATTTTGCCTTCTCCCTCCATCTTTTGAATTTTATTATCAAAGAAAAGGTTTTGCTTGTTGAGAAAGCTTCTAACTAAACTTTGTATAATTTTTGTTGTTGCTGTTGTTTGTTTCGAGACATGGTCTGGCTCTGTCGCCCAGGTTGGAGTGCAGTGGCATGATCTCAGCTCACTGAAACCTCTGCCTCCTGGGCTCAAGCTATCCTCCCACCTCAGCCTCCTGAGGAGCTGCGACTATAAGCATGTGCCACCACCCAGCTAATTTCTTTGTGTTTTTTTTTAAGAGACATGGCTTTGCCATGTTCCCAGGCTTGTCTTGAACTCCTGAGCTCAAGCTATCCACCCGCTGTGGCCTCCGGAGGAGCTGAGACTATAAGCAGTGCCACCACACTCAGCTAATTTCTTTGTATTTTTTTTTTAGAGATGTGGTCTTGCCATGTTGCCTGGCTTGTCTTGAACTCCTGAGCTCCAGCTATCCACCTGCCGTGGCCTCCCAAGTGTTGGGATTACAAGCGTGCAATTTTGCATTATTTTAAATAAAAAGAAATTTAGACATTTAATAGATTCTACTACAAACTAACAGTGCATATTTTAGAGATATCATTTCTTGTTATAGCTACAAGATACCTGATATATATTTACATTTTAAAAGTCATATAACAAGCTATAAAAATTATTTATATACAATGTTTTATTTTGGTTTGGTTTTGAGACAGAGTCTCTCGCTCTATCACCCAGGCTGGAGAGCAATAGCAGGATCTCAGCTCACTGTAATCTCCGCCTCCCCCCGTTCAAGCAATTCTCATGCCTCAGCCACCAGAGTAGCTGGGATTACAGATGTGCGCCACCATGCCTGGCTGATTTTTGTATTTTTAGTAGAGATCGGGTTTCACTATGTTGGTCAGGCTGGTCTCAAACTCCTGGCCTTAAGTGATCTGCCTGCTTTGGCCTCTGAAAGTGCTGGGATTACAGGCATGAGTCATTGCGCCAGGCCAACACAACGTCTTCTAAGTATACAAATAAGGGTGAATAAACATTCCACTTTCAAAGACAAAGAAATACTGGCAACTCCTTAAAACTTTCTTTTCTCTTAATAAACAGGACAAGTAAGAAATAAAAAGATATTTAATTTAGATTAAGAATTTCCAAGTTACCTTAACATTCTGAGTTATATAATTTCCCATAAATTTAACTTTCATTATTACTATAAATTTTTATTAATAAATTTTAGATACATAATTAGTTCCTTGATCTAAATTATAAATCAGTACAGAATGAAAGACTGCCTCTGGATTAAACTTTTTTTGGCTTCAAAAGATGAACAGCATTAAACTGGCTTTTGAGGATTTTCTAAATTCAACTGATAATCTATTTTAAATCAATGAACCGACATGTAAACACTTAGTTGATGAGATAGGTTTTCTGACACTAAACTTAAACCGTGAATTAAATGGTAGAGAGTTATACCATTTAGACCATATCTAAACTTACTTTTACAAATAACACTTTATATTTTGTTCCTATTCTGGGGTTAAGTGCTTTCATTTTGTTTGCAACTCCTAGGGATAAAATTTATTACAACCCCTGCTATCCCACTCCCCCACTTTTTTTTTTTTTTTTAAAGAAAAGGTTACTCAGCTTTCAAAGGTATTAAAAATAATTCCAAACATGTAACTGACAGTGTACTAAGAACAAAGCAGTGTGCTAGGTTCTCAGGTTATTCAAAGATGACCAAGATTTTGATACACAACTTTGGGAGCATACAATACACCAAGTGATAGAGGAAATGAGACAGGTACCTAGGTAATCCCAAAAAAAGTTAGAAGATGTAAAACCCTAAGAAAAAAAGTGTTTTAGAAATTCTCAGGATGTAGAAAATACTTTTAACCTGGAATGGCTAAGCCAAACAAGGAAAGTAAGCATGTGAGTTTGGTCTTAAAGGTTAGGGTAGGATTTGGACATTTAATGATCAAAACCAAAGATATCCCAGACAAATGAAAGGTGAGAGCAGAAGGTCAGATGTGAAGAGTTTGTAGTCTATATGAAAAATGATTTAAGTTTTAAAACAAAACATGCAATATTATATTTTATATATTTTTTGAGACAGAGTCTCACTCTGTTGCCCAGGGTGGAGTGCAGTGGCGCGATCTCGCTCACTGCAAACTCCACCTCCCAGATTCAAGTTATTCTCCTGCCTCAGCCTCCTGAGTAGCTGGGACTACAGGCGCCCGCTACCACACCCGGCTAATTTTTGTATTTTTAGCAGAGACGGGGTTTCACCATATTGGCCATGGCTGGTCTCGATCTCCCGACCTTATGATTCACCCACCTCGGCCTTACAAAGTGCTGGGATTATAGCCGTGAGCCACCACGCCCAGCTTATACTTTATATTTTTTAATTTTTAATTTTTTCTTTTTGAGACAGGGTCTCACTCTGTCCCCCAGGTTGCAGTGCAGTGGCATAGTCTTGGTTTACTGCAGACTCCACCTCGTGGGTTCAAGAGATCCTCCCACCTCAGCCTCCTGAGTAGCTAGGACTATGGGCATGTGACACCACGCCCAGCTAATTTTTGTATTTTTTGTAGAGACAGGGTTTCACCATGTTGGCCAGGATGGTCTCAAACTCCTAGACTCATGCGATCCACCTGCCGCGGCCTCCCAAAGTGCTGCAACTACAGGCGTGAGCCACTGTGCCTGGCCTATTTTTATCTTTGTATTAAAAATTTTTTTGTGTGTAGAGACGGGGGTCTTACATTGTTGTCCAGGCTGATCTTGAACTCCTGGACTCAAGCAAGCCACTGGCCTCGGCCTCCCAAAGTGCCAGGATTACAGGCATGAGACACTGTGCCTGGCCTACATATTATACTTCAGAACTGTACTCATAATTTTGAGTAATGTTTTTCAAATGTTATATTTTATTACGATTAGAGATATATAACAACTTCAGAGTCACTTGAACTGCCATTCATGAAACTGAGATTAATTCTTCATCTATGTTGCATGTTTGAAACCTGCATTTACTATTCTGATCTGTTGATAATGGTCTTTAGCTTGGCCCTATTCTTCTCTAGGAAGTCCATTCAGACAAATTTGCTGAAGAGGAAAAAATTCTAGACAGAAGTAAAATAAACTGCCAACTTGACAGAACTGAGACAGAGGGAAGAGTGTCCATATGTAGACAGTGGACGCCGGGAAGAGGGAGAAATGGATGAGTGAGTGGGGACAGTAAGTCTTTGCTATTTTGCATTTGTTTCAAGTCACACACTCTTGGAAAGTGACCAAGTTGCTAAGGGAAAAAACGAGGTCATTGCTTTCAGTTGTTTCTCTGGTAGATTTTTAATTCAATAAAATATAATCACATCCATTATGACTAAAAATATGTGCAAATGCATTACAGAGTCCATTTTGGAACTAAAGTTATACATAAATTTCATATTGTAAAGATTGAAAAATGCATTTGTGATCAAGATGAAAAAACAAAATCTGCAGTTTGAAGTCTATAGTAAAATGTCTTGCACTGGAAATATGCCTGTAGATGTTGGTGCTAATTCTGGGGTATTTTGCTTTGAGGTCAACGGTATTTATGACAAGGATGGTTAAAGTTCATGAGTTAATCTACAGTTCTCCTAAACAATGAACTTTTCCTCAAAAAATTACCAATGAATGGTATAGTCTTACTGTTCTCACATATTCAGAGCTGTTTACCCAGTATATGCTAAGGTCATTATGAAAAGTCAAAGTGATCAAACAAGTGGTCCTTCTTTGGAGACTCTTCCAATCTAGTCATCTCTTTTGGAATTTTAAATGCTAGTCTTTTAAATATAGGTACTGCTACCAATCAGGCTTCTTACGCTGCAATAGCAGAAAACAACTCTAGTTGGCTTAAAGAGAAAAGGAATTCATCTGAAAGGACACTGTTAATCCACAGTGTTGCTGGGAAAAGCTGGAGACCCAGCTCAGTAAACATGGAATAAGGAAGGCTGCAGAATGAGGACTCCACCACATAGAAGCCCAGTGAAGACCCTGAGTTGCCCTGGGACTCTGGCCACTAAAGCTCCTACATTCTGTCCCTGGATAGTGAATGTCATCAATGGTACCACTGCCATGGCCCTCTCTCCTTTTCCACTAGATGTTGCTGCCCCACTCTGCTTCCAGAAAAAATTCTCTATAGTCCCTGCTTTTCTGTACCACTAACTCTGACCACAGAAGGCTAGAGAAGAAAGTATATGACCTTTAAGGCTTTTCTACTGGGAGTTGGGCTCTGCCTCCTATGAAGACCTACACAGTGAGACTAGGAAGAAGGTCCTAATGCTGGGCAGCCTGAAAAGTCAAATGACCAATATAGGAATGCTATCTCTTCAGGAAACAATGGCTGAAACAGTACAAAGCCCCTGTTCTCTGGCTAAGTGCTCTGAAGCAAAGTTTGAGTGAGCTACCCAGATCCCTGACCCCACAGCTTTAAACCTCCTGAGCCCACATGACCCCCCACCCAAGTCGGGGGTAATGATTTGTTGTTCAGCAACAAATCCGGCTCATAGCTGAGGCTCCTACAAGTTGATGTTTCAACCACTAGTCTTTTGTTTTGCTCCTAAGAGTAGGCCACAGCCTCCCACCCTCATCCCTGGAAATTGGGTCTCATATTTCTCCCTTCTCCTACCATGCCCAAATTCCTGGGCTAGGGTCAGAAGAGCTGGTTACAGCTGAGTTACAGCTTCATGACTTCCAAACCTGGGAAAAGGCTAGTTAATAATCTCTGAGCCCCACCACATTCATAGGCTGACAGGATGACCAATGAGGTAAGTAACAGCCCTCTGTACCTCAAAGATATGATAAAGTCTCCACTTCTTTAGGATTGTGGCCTTCTCTTGGTCTCTCTGGTTCTTATGGGCACTGATGTTGTATCTTTATTAATTTTGCACCAGGTGTGGTGGCTCACGCCTGTAATACCAGCACTTTGGGAGGCTGAGGCGGGGATCACCTGAGGTCAGGAGTTTGAGACCAGCTGGCCAACATAGCGGAACCCCGTCTCTACTAAAAATACAAAAAATTACCCAGGCATGGTGGTAGGCGCCTGTAATCCCAGCTACTTGGGGGGCTGAGGCAGGAGAATCGCTTGAACCCGGGAGGCCGAGGTTGCAGTGAGCCAAGATTGGGCCATTGCACTCCAGCCTGGGTGACAGAGCGAGACTGTCTCAAAAAAAAAAAAAAGAAAAAAAAAGTTAAACTTGTAATCAAAGTAGCATATGCTCATCATTTAAAAAGTCTGGTAGTAACACAATGCTAACCCTAAGTGCCCCCCGCCTCCACCCCATCCTACATCCCTTCCACTTTCAGTTCTGCTCCCCAGAGGTAACTACTCTCAATTCTTTAGCTTTCTTCTGGTATTTACCTCTCTATATTACTATTTTTATTAAATCAATATTCAGTGTTTATAATTAAATAGTGCTTACAGCTGAGCCATGCTGTGTATTAAAATTATATATTCTTTCATATGTAAGATTAAATTTATCTTGGAAATATTCATTTCTTCTTTTTCCACTTGCTTCATTTTCTATGAACCTATTGCTAATTCTTCATAAATGCACCACAAGAGCCATAAAATCGCTTTGTCATTTGCTATTTAATGTTCAAACATTGAAAGTAATTGATTTCTTCCCAGATACCTCTTTCCTTGGAGCCTTTCACCCTCCCAGTCTGGGCTAGACTGAATGCCCACTAGACCTACTGGGTGGCTGATGCCTGGGATCTCCCTTTGCTTCCTTTCCGTGCTGGACTCCATTTTCTAGATCCTTCACTTCTTTGCTCTTGGTTTGCTTCGTCATTTGGTGGAATACGTTCCCAGCAGCTGCCAGAGTGGGGAAGCAGGGGAAATATCCCTACTCAGGCAGTTTTTTGAGGTATGACTGAAAAATGCCTTTATTTAGCCTTACACTTGATTGACTATTTGGCTAAATATAGGATTTTGTGTTTAAAATAATTTTCCATCAGCTTTTGGAAGGCACTACTTCACTGTATTGTGGTATTCAGTTGTTGCTACTGAAAATTTCAATACCATCTGATTCCTATTTCTTTGCATGGAACCCAATTTTTCTCCTCCCTGCAACATTTTAAAATTGTCTCTTTTTCCCTAGTGTTCTGAAAAAGAAACTTTTAATATAGAAATTCCTTTAGTTTTGGAAGTATTTCTTATATTACTCCTTAGATACTGTCTTCTCTTCACTTTTCTCTGGCATATATATATATATACACACACACACACACACACATACACACACACACACACACACATCTAAAGCCACTATTTGTTAGATATTAGACCCTGGATGAATACTCTAATTTTCTTATTTGTCTCCACTCATCTCTTCATTATTATTTACTTTCTAGATTTCCTCAACTGTACCTTTCAATGCTTCTGTTATATCTTTCATTTCTGCTATCTTATTTTGAAGAGCTCCTGTTTTTACTGTAATAGCATCCTGCTTATGTCTCACTGATTCCATAAAAAGTTCTTTTATATAAGGATATTTTGATTCTACCGAAGTTTTTCTTCTGCTCCCTTCATTGTCTGTTTTCTCCAGGACTTTGTTCTTTTTGCTCTGATCTCTGTCTCAATTTGGAAGCTTTCCTCAAATGTCCAGTTATCCTTGGACGGGTTTTCATATGTAAGACTGAGGCAGTAAACAGCTGTTTGAAAGCTCTGCTGCACAGGCAGGCCTGCTGACTGTAGTCTCCTCTGTAAAACAAATGGAAGGCAAGCTGGCTTTTTCATTGTATAATCCCTGAGTGTAATTTCATTGTGGAAACCCAAAACATCAGTATCTGTAAGTATGTATACTTTTGAGCTGTTCACCATTTCCAGGACTCCAGTTTCATCTTGTATTTGCCTGGCTGGTATTACAGCAGGGGTTAAGGAAGTAGGTGATTTCACCATAGGGTTTCACATAATTATAGATTTCAATCCTGTGCCGCATCCCTACCCTCCTCTGTAGCTATTTTTGATTTGGAATCTAATTTCTTTAGAAAATTCAGAAAATTTTAGAAAATCTCAGGTCTCCTGTGTTTTGTTGTGGGGGCAGTTGCAAGTGATAGTAATGCAAAAACAGACAAATGGACCACTGGGACAAAATGGAGACTGAGTACTGATGCATGAATACAATCCATGCATACATAGCAGCTTTAAGAGTGGCACAAATCAGGAAGGGAAATGGATTTTTTTCATAGGGAATACTTGGTTCACTATATGGAGAAGAACAAAACCACATCCTTTTCTAATACTATATATAAAGATGAATTCCAGGGTTGGGGGGAGGGTCTGATCACTCAGTTTTCAGACTTATAATCAACTCTTTTTAGTTCTATGCTATGCATATCCCTTCTTTCCAGAGTACTTAGTTCCACCTGGCCTGAGCCATGCCAGAGCTCTAACAGGTGAACTGCCTTCCTTCTCCTCAGTAGCCCCCTTTACAGCATCTAATTACAGGCTGCTCCTCTGTTAAGCCAGTAATCAAGTCTCTATCTGCTTTCCATTTTCCAAAATTTCAGCATCTTCTTCCCCATTGTTGTTTTCTTCTTAGGTATCTTTGTCTCTTTGTCCTTGAGAGTTTATATTTGTTTTATTCCTTCACTATAATAATAGTGCTTTGAAGGAAATAAAATTAAACATATTCAATTTGTTATGTTTAAATGAAAATCAAGTGAAGTTAAACCTAGTCCTAAATGCCAGGCCTGTAAGTTGAGGCCCTGTTATCTACTTGAGATTGCCTACTGCCTGCTCCTCCCTACTGATACAAAACACAATCTCTGTGTACACCAAGAACTCCAACCTGCCCGGCTTTTTTTTTTTTTGAGACAGAGTCTCATTCAGTTGCCCAGACTTGGAGTGCAGTGGCCTGATCTCGACTTACTGCAACCTCCGCCTCCTAGGTTTAAGCAATTATTGTGCCTCAGCCTCCCTAGTAGCTGGGATTACAGGTACGTACCACCACGCCCAGCTAATTTTTGTAGTTTTTAGTAGAGACGGGGTTTCACCATGTTGGCCAGGCTGGTCTCGAACTCCTGACTTCAGGTGATCTGCCTGCCTTGGCCTCCCAAAGTGCTGGAATTACAGGTGCTTGAACCACTGCACCTGGCCCCAAGAATCCTTTCTTTTACCCACTTGTCAAACCACTCTAGCAGTCTGCCTATACTGCCTTTTTATTTTTTTTTTTTTGAGATGGAGTCTCACTCTGTTGCCCAGGTTGGAGTTCAGTGGCGCAATCTCAGCTCACTGCAAGCTCCACCTCCTGAGTTCACACCATTCTCCTGCCTCAGCCTCCCAAGTAGCTGGGACTACGGGCACCCGCCATCATGCCTGGCTAATTTTTTGTATTTGTAGTAGAGATGGGGGTTCCACCTTGTTAGCCAGGATAGTCTCGATCTCCTGACCTTGTGATCTGCCTGCCTCGGCCTCCCAAAGTGCTGGGGTTACAGGCGTGAGCCATTGTACTCGGCCTTTTTTTTTTTTTTAAGACAAAGTCTCACTCTATCACCCGGGCTGGAGTGGAGTGATGCAATCTTGGCTCACTGCCACCTTCCCCTCCTGGTTCAAGAAATTCTAGTGCCTCAGCCTCCTGAGTAGCTGGGATTACAGGTGTGTGCCACCACACCCAGCTAATTGTTTTTTTTTTTTTTGAGACGGAGTCTCACTCTGTCGCCCGGACTGGAGTGCAGTGGCCGGATCTCAGCTCACTGCAAGCTCCACCTCCCAGGTTTACGCCATTCTCCTGCCTCAGCCTCCCGAGTAGCTGGGACTACAGGCGCCCACCACCACGCCCAGCTGTTTTTTGTATTTTTTAGTAGAGATGGGGTTTCATCGAGTTAGCCAGGATGGTCTCAATCTCCTGACCTCGTGATCCGCCCATCTTGGCCTCCTGAAGTGCTGGGATTACAGGCTTGAGCCACCGTGCCTGGCCATTTTTTTGTATTTTTATTATTATTTTTTTGAGATGGAGACTCACTCTGTCACCCAGGTTGGAGTGCAGTGGTGCAATCTCAGCTCACTGCAACCTCCATCTCCTGCATTCAAATGATTCTCCTGCCTCAGCCTCCCGAGTAGCCGGGACTAGAAGTGTGTAGCACCGTGCCTGGCTAATTTTTGTATTTTTTGGTAGAGATGGGGTTTCACTATGTTGGTCAAGCTGGTCTTAAACTCCTGGCTTCAAGTGATCCATCCACCTTGGCCTCCCAAAGTGGTGGGATGACAAGCATGAGCCACTATGCCAGGCCAATTTTTTTTTTTTTTTTTTTGTAGAGACGAGGTCTCACTATATTACCCAAACTGGTCTTGAACTCCTGGGTTCAAGTGAGCCTCCTGCCTCAGCCTCCGAAAGTGCTGGGATTACAGGTGTGAGCCACCACACCTGGCCTAGTAAAATTATTTTTTAAACTTAAAGTTATTTTAGAAAAAAACTATGTGGGAGTGAGAGACATATGTTGTGGTTATTATTATAGTTTAGCAGCTAACATTTACTGAATGTTTACTACGTAACAGGTGCTATTCAGATCATTTAACATATATTATTTCCTTTAATCATCATAGCTTAGAGGGTTTACTATCCTCATTTTACAAACGAGAAAAGAGGGGCTTAGGCTATGTGACTCGGTTAAGGTCAAACGAAGACACAGTAGAGAAGAACTGAAACCCAGTCTGTCTGGTTCTAGAACCTGAACTCTTGAGCTTTATGGTATAAAATCCTACCTCAAGTGACCTCATATTCTTCTTCCTATGGAAATGAGGTAAAAATTATGTTAAAGTTATAGTCTTTTATAAACCTTAATATGAATGTTTCATGGGTATGGGGAAAAGATATGCCCTACATGGGTTACAAAAAACAAAACAAAAATAACTCAAATTCTACTTTGACTAACAAAGGGAAAAAGAAGAGCATGTATATCCACATTTAAAGGAATATTTGTACACAAGATTTTTTTTTGCTTGTTTTAAGTAACCAGATTACGTAATGCAAAAAGTATTATTTTATGTCTTTAAATACACTGGATAAAATATAACTTTTAGCTAAACACTAAAAAAAAAAAAAAAAAAGAAATTAACTCAAGATAAACTCTAGATAAACAATCAAGTATTACCAAAGATCTTAGACTTGGCTGACGATTTTACTTTGCATCTAAAACTTTAAAAAAACCTGCAAGGTGCGGTGGCTCATGCCTGTAATCCCAGCACTTTTGGAGGCCGAGGCGAGTGGATCACCTGTGGTTAGGAGTTTGAGACCAGCCTGGCCAACATGGTGAAACCCTGTCTCTACTAAAAATACAGAAATTAGCTGGGCATGGTGGCAGGAGCCTGTAATCCCAGCTACTCACAAGGCTGAGGCAGGATAATCACTTGAACCCAGGAAGGCGGAGGTTGCAGTGAGCCGAAATTGCGTCACTGCACTTCAGCCTGGGTGACAAGAGCAAGACTCAGTCTTTAAAAACAAACAAAACTTAAAAAACATATATTAAAGAATGTTTTCTCATACAAAGAATATATAATTCTGTTTCTTATTAAAAGCCATCAAAAATAAAAATATTTTCAGAAAATATAGATTATTATATCTCTTTGGTAATATAGCAAACTTCAAATTTTTCTGTAGAAGTATTTTCTGACAAATTTGGTTTTACAGAAAAAAACAGCAGCTTAAACTGCTACTCTATTTTTGATAACATATTTTTCCTACAGTTTGACATCTAAATAGTCTATGACTGATATGATTCTTACTCTAAACTAATAAAATGTTTTAATGACATTTTGATTGTCATAATAAAATAAAACATCTATTATAAAAGGATTATGGTAAAGTAAGGTTTTAAAAGATTCTTTATGTAAAAGAAATCCCAGCATTTTCCCACTCATGTTTATTCAATGTCTTCTTCTATATAACTTCCCATTTTATTACTAAGATTTTTAAAAAATAGAGCTGAATTCTCACTATGTTGCCCAGAATAGAGTGCAGTAGCTGTTCACAGGTATGATCTCAGTTCACTGCAGCCCTGAACTCCTGACCTCAAGTGATCTTCCTGCCTCAGCCTCCCAAGTAGATGGAACTACAACCACATACCACTGAGACTGGCTTAATGTTGTTATTTAACTGGGGCTGTTTTTCAATTTCTCAAAGCCCTATTGATAGGCTGACTTAAACATATAATACATATTATTTTCAAGTTCAGTATTTAGCTTTCCTTATTTAAATTCATGTCTCTTACTGAGACCATTAATATTCTCTTCTAACTGGCAACTTCTAACGTTCTTTTAGGTAATATGCATTAGCTAAATTAAAAATCTCAAGCACTCTCCTGTCACATAGCATATTTTCTTTTAATATATGGTCACAGAAAGCTAAGAATGCACTGTCAAAACAGCAAACTGCCTTTGCTCTCCTACAAAAGGTCTCTCTCCAGCTCTGAAATGTTAAGATTCTAACATTTACCAACAGATATATATATCTTTTAATGTAACTTTCATGAATTTGTTTGCCTATAACATAAAAAACGTGCTGTCCTAATTTTAAAAATTTTCACTTTAAATTAAATGAAGAAGGCACATGAATCTAGAGCTAACTGTGTTTTACATGCTGTAGGCTGTGGCTTGATGTACAAGTTGAATCTAAAAATAAGATAAGGAATATTTTAAAATTTAAATCAGAAGCCCTGCCCAATTCTGATTCAACTAAATTCATATCTAAATGTGACTATCTTCATTTTTGTAACGAATTTTTATTCTTATCCAAACATTTAAACATCAACAAGGTACTGAACATAAATATGAGACTCAAAATGTGGGAAACTGGGTTCTTTCAAAGCTCGGCTGGAGAGGGTATAGGTTGGTAATTATATATTCCCATACCTATCATCTTACATTAGGGAAGAAAGAACCTCAAGTCTCATTTAATGCTCTTAAATCACTAGTATTGAATGCTTGATTTTAATAGTAAATAAAGAACCACATTAATACTGACCCTCAATCTGTCCCAGATGTCATAAATGAAGGTTCAAAAAAAACTGACCCTGTAACATCCCAAACACTGAAATCATAGAATATACTAGTTGTGTTTTCAATTTGGAAGATCAATACATAATTCTAGAAATCAGAATTAAAAACCAGAACTTCATACCTTGTGCAAGCATGTTAAATTCCAAGAACAGTGCTATGTGGTAAAGTTCCATGGCCTCTTCTGCCCTGGTCATGTTTGGCTTCCCTGCGACGAGAGCCTGAACTTCACTGAGACTCCCCACAGAGGGGCTACAGTGCAAAACAGAGAGGTCCACCACGTCGGTATACATACAGTGTAATATCACTTTTGCATATTTTTTTGGTATAATTGACTCATCTAATATAATTCTTGTGGGAGTCCTCAAAGTTCGGTCTGTGATTTCTTCACCAGTTCGTATCCTCCTTTGTAATAAATTTCGAAAAAATGGGGACCGTGCAGAAATAACAGCCTTGTGGGCTTTGAGCTCTTCATCTAAACAGTTCTGATTTCCACCAAAAGCTTCAACCAGTTCCGAGTCTGAAGAAAAACTAAGGACGACATCATAATAACACATGTAATCAAAGAGTCCACGCATATCTACATCAAGGGAATTTGGTGTTCCAAATTCTTCACTAAGCTGAACAAGGATATCGACATTTTGAAACCTTGAGTCCTCCATTCCAAACTCTCCTGTATAAAGGTAGTGTAACAAAGCAGAAAACATGGGCATATCAATACCAGCTGTATTGATGTCCATTATTATCTCTGCCCCATACTCAGGTGAGGAAGAAAGCAGTGTTTTAAAAAATGGACACCTTGCTGCCAAAATGGCACGATGAACAGGAAAACAAGTTTCTTGAAATATTAAGTCTACATCAGTACAATACTTGTACTCATAAAGATCAGCCATATCTTTCTGCAATGTCCGGGCTTCTGGTCTAGCCAAACTGGCTTGTAGAGAAAGCTCCTTTAATGCTGACGTTCCCTCATATTCCTCCACTAATGCATTGACATCTCTAACATCCCACCCAGAGAGGAGTTCTCGCATCTGCTTGGCATGATCGGCAGACCTATTAGATTTCCGACGCTTAATAAACTTCTTTTTGAGGGTGGCAAGGCCAGAGGTTCTCTTTTTTTTGTCTTGTGGTTTCTCATGGCCATGGTCAAGGCTATACAATTTTGATTCGCAACCATAGCCTTGCTGAGAATAGGATGATGTCCCTAAGAAGAAAATTAAACAAATAAAAATTTGTTTCTTTTTTCTTAACATTCATTTTCAACGTTTACTTTAACATTTTTCATGCTGAAAAACTCTGTAAGCAGACATTACTGAACCACTCAAAATTGCATTTGTTTTTTATAAAGGAAGGTAAAAAGTTCAAATAACTCATTTTAGTTTTCAATTTAATTCAATTTCACTTTTAGAGATGGAGTCTCACTCTGTTGCCCAAGCTGGAGTGCAGTGGCGAGATCATAGCTCACTGCAGCCTCAAACTCCTGGGCTCAAGGGATTCTCCCCACCCTCAGCTTCCCAAGATGCTGGGAGTATAGGTGCGTGCCACCATGCCTGGCTAATTTAAAAAAAATATTTTTTTTTTTTGGTAGAGATAGGGTCTCACTAATGTTGCCCAGGCTGGTCTTGAACTCCTGTCCTGGTCTCATGCAATCTTCCTGCCTTGGCCTCCTAAAGTGCTGGGATTACAGGTGTGAGCCATCGTGACTGGCCTACATTTTTTATATTAAATAAGAAATAGGGACAAACAGGGCAAATTAGTCTAAATTTTTTTAGAAACAGTCTTTCGTTCCCTGGCTATCAAAGGACATTTGTCATAGATCTTAATCACGGGTTTTTTAGGAATGAAAAGTAGGCAGAGTTGTAAATTAAGAATATTACTTGTATATAATTGTAAAATGTTTCTTCTTCTTCTTAATTACACAAGTCTGCATTTGTATGGGCAAAATAAAAGAAACGGGACACAGGAAATATAGGACACAGGAAATTCGTACTTCACTCTTTTCACACCAATGGAGATGGCTAGTTTGCCTAGGGTAATTGGCAATTATGGTTAAAACACAGAAAAGCTCAACTGTGCTACAAGCAGTTTGTTTAAGATAAGCCAGATTTAAGATTTACATTTGTTGGGGAAAAAAATCTAGATGCTGCAGAATTATTATAATAACTACAGCTCACTTCTTTTGTCATCTACAGAGACTACCGAAAACACAATTCTATTATTGTCACAAAAGAAAATGAAGTTAGAAAAACTGAAAGTTACCTATAAAAGTCTGTTGGGCCTGTGAATTTCCCCCTACCCTCGGGGAACATGAATGAGGATAATTAGATGCATTAGCACCCATTTTCTTCAGTCACTCAGGCATTCCGGCTGCGGGTTCTTCAGAGTATAATCCCAGAGGCCTTTATGAACCTTCAACCCTGGATCCAGCAGCCTCTTTTCATCCATTTCTTGATATGAAACAAAAATAATTTAATTCATTTTTTCAAGTGTATCTCAGATCACACAGTTTTTTAAAAAAACTACTGAAAACTGCTTTCATTCACAAATAACAACACGTTGTCAAATTCACATGTCAAATTTTCATAAAATGTAAATCTTTAAGCTTGAATTATGAATCTGTGTTAGCTGCAATTTGAGCCATAAAATGTACCAATTATATACTTTCTAAATCAGTAAAAAGTAACATATCAGACCAAGTTAAATATATAGTTACAGGAAGAGTATTTGAAAACACAGGGAAAAGTATTTGGACTGAAAATAAATGTTTTAATTTTTGCTTTAAATCCTTAGAGGCAACCACCATTCATTATTATCTAACATTGTAAGCAACTTACAAACATTTAAGAGGTCAATACTGGTACTGCACATACACAGAACACATAGTTGATTAGTTTGTTGTTTTTCTGCCTTAAAGTTGCTAAAATATCAATCTTTAATCTGTATAATTAGGCATTTTACTAAAAGAGGTGGGAGGAAAGGTGGACAATTAAAGCCAAATATATGTAAGCTACTTGTTCTATGGTAATTTTGCAAGAAGTTATTACACACATGGCAAGAGACACAAAACAAAAAATTTTATCTATTCGCCCCATAAAGCCCTGAAACAAAAATTCTACTTTCTATTATCTGATATGATGATTTAAATGGACAGGACAGTAGCAATAAGAGGTAATTCTAACAATTATAGATTAAATTCCGAACATGGAAACTTAACTCTCAGAGCTGCTAGCAAGAGATATACGCAAAAAAAATCTGAGAGAGAACAAGATTAATGGAAATACTTCTAAATCTTTACACCATCTGGATACATAAAATCTATCTGACTAAATGGGGTAATGGGTTTAAGAAGGGAAAACGGGCCGGGCGCGGTGGCTCAAGCCTGTAATCCCAGCACTTTGGGAGGCCGAGACGGGCGGATCACGACGTCAGGAGATCGAGACCACCCTGGCTAACACGGTGAAACCCCGTCTCTACTAAAATTACAAAAAACTAGCCGGGCGAGGTGGTGGGCGCCTGTAGTCCCAGCTACTCGGGAGGCTGAGGCAGGAGAATGGTGTGAACCCAGGAGGCGGAGCTTGCAGTGAGCTGAGATCCGGCCACTGCACTCCAGCCTGGGTAACAGAGCGAGACTCTGTCTCAAAAAAAAAAAGAAGGGAAAACGTCATTTAAATCTATTATTGGAATTGTTAAGAAACCAGTAGGCAGTTAACCTAGCCTTATAATGAAGAATGAAGTGTTTTAACAAATACAGTGAAAAACACATACACAAATTATCACAAAAGCTCTGCTAGAAACAGAACTGAGTCAAGATGCTTGGAATTTATTTTCATCTCTGTTAGTGATGCAGCATAACCTTATGAATTCATGTTTAAAAATATTGCTAACATTTGTGTTTTCCTACAATCTTTTACAGACTATAATTATATGAAAATTAATTAATTATTTCGATGGAGTCTTGCTCTGGTGCCCAGGCTGGAGTGCACTGGTGCAATCTTGGCTCACTTGAAGTTCCAGTCTCCTGGGTTCAAGCAATTCTCCTGCCTCAGCCTCCTGAGTAGCTGGGACTAGAGGTGAGTGCCACCACGCCTGGCTAATATTTGTATTTTTAGTAAAGATGGGTTTTCACCATGTTGGCCAGGCTGGTCTTGAACTCCTGGTCTCAAGCGATCCGCCCTCCTTGGCCTCCTATAATCCCTGCTGGGATGATAGGGGTGGGCCATTGCACCAGCCATGAAAATTTACTTTATCTAAGCATATAATTACTACTTACAGCATTCAGGATAAGACTGGGAAACTTACTAACTAGATATAGATATTATGAAAAGTAGCAGTAACTCTAATCAAATCATACATAAGCAAATTTCCTATTTGAAACTTATCTGCCTACCTATGAGAACAGCGCCATTAGACATTAGACTTTACTTCAGTGAATACTACTGGAAGTATGAAAGGCTGTGGGCGGCCAGACACATACACAGTGCATTCTGTAAGAACTACACAACAAGGATTCTAAAGGGTTTAATATATGGTCTGCCCTTTGTATTCCATGGGTTCTGCATCCATAATTCAACCAACTGTAGATTGAAAACACTTGGGGAACAAAAAAAGAATTGTTGCAGCTGTACTGAAAATGTACAGACTTTTTTTTCTTAACACCCTAAGCAAAACAGCATAACAACTGCTTACAAAGCATTTACATTATATTAGGCATTATACGTAATCTACAGATAAAGTTAACCAGAGGATGTGCATAGGTTATACGCAAATAGTACACCATTTTATACGGTCCTGGAGATTTTGGTATCTGCAGAAGTCTTGGAATCAATTCCCCACCAATCCTGAGGGACAACTGTACTATTTTGCAAATATTGCAGAGATAGTGCCACTGCACTCCAGTTTGCGTGACAGAGCTTAACTTCATCTCAAAAAAAAAGTTAAAAAATGTAATTCTTCCAGCAAAGTTCAACTAAAAATAGAAAGTAACCAATCAAACCTTTGAAAAAGTTTGATGTGGCTGGGCATGGTGGCTCACACCTGTAATACCAGTACTTTGGGAGGCTGAGGCAGGTGGATCACCTGAGGTCAGGAGTTTGAGACCAGCCTGGTCAATACAGTAAAACCCTGTCTCTACTAAAAATATAAAAAAATTAGCTGGGTGTGGTGGCACATGCCTGTAATCCCAGCTACTCGGGAGGCTGAGGAGGAAGAGTTGCTTGAACCTGGGAGGTGGAGGTTGCAGTGAGCCGAGATTGCACCACTGCACTCCAGCCTGGGCAACGAGCGACACACCATCCAAAAAATAAAAAAAAAAAAAAGAAAGAAAGAAAGAGAAAAAAATTTAGTTACATCCAGTTTTCAATTCCTAAATACTAGAAATGTAGGAAAAGCTGCTTTTTTGGATAATTCATTTTGAATGTTGTCAATTTTTGCAAAACAGGAATTTTGCAATTTGGAATTTATTCTCATCTCTGTTAGTGACACAGCATAACCTTATGAATTCACGTTTAAAAATATCGCTAACATCTGTGTTTTCCTATAATCTTTTATAGACTATATTTATATGAAAATTAATTAATTATTTAGACAGAGTCTCGCTGTGGCGCCCAAGCTGGAGTGCAGTGGTGCAATCTCGGCTCACTTTAACCTCCGTCTCCCGGGTTCAAGCGATTCTCCTGCCTCAGTCTCCTGAGTAGCTGGGACTAGAAGTGAGTGCCACCATGCCTGGCTAATATTTGTATTTTTACTAGAGATGGGTTTTCACCATGCTGGCCAGGCTGGTCTTGAACTCCTGGTCAAGAACAGGAGTCTTGCAAAACAGGAACTAAAATTACCTGTATTAATTCCACTTCAAACTTAAAAACCAGTTAAATCTAACAAATCTTAGTTTTAAAGCTGAGCTCCACAGAAGCTTCAAGATCTTATTAGGCTTTTATAGCGGTTCTTTCAAAGAAAATAAGGGACTGGAGGCCAAGTTTGTGGCCTCATTTACAGGTCAAACCCTAATCTCACTAAGGGTTTACATTTAAAACAAAAAACAGCACCCTTTCTCAAAAAAGTTTAAAATATATTAACAAAAATCCAGAATAAAACTATCATGTAAAATAAAAAGCCTTTACCAAAGTGAGCGGGTTGGGGGAGACTTTTAAGATGAGTTTGGAATCCGAGTGTAATGGGGGATGGTGAAAATCACATTGAAGTGTTTCTAAAGGTAAGACGGCATGGTGTCACTCCTATGGCTAGGCCTCTTCTCACCTTCAAGTTCCATTATTATTTCTCTTTTTTGTTTGTTTTGCTTATTTCTATTGACTGGGTAAATTCAGTAACATAGCACAGAGTATGCTTATGGCACAAAACAAGGAAGAACAGAGCCTTGCTTCCGGATGAAGAAAAATCAGAAGCATCTTGAGAAGCGGACAAGAATTTACTACTCTTACTTTAACATGTACATGCATGCACACACATATGGAATTATTTTCATCTGAGAATCTTGTATCGTTTGTAGAGACTCAAGATGCTACACGCCGAGCATCCCTAATCAGAAAATCCCAAATCTGAAATGCTACAAAATCCAAGACTTTTCAAGTGCTGACAAGATGCCACAAGTGGAAAATTCTGGAGCTTTTTTGCTTTTTGATGGTTCAATGTACATAAACTTTGTTTCATGCACTATACTAAAAATACTGTATAAAATTACCTTCAGGCTATGTGTATAAAGTGTGTATGAAACATAAATGAATTTTGGGTTTAGACTTGGGTACCCCACCAAGCTATCTCATTATGTAGACACAAATATTCCAAAATTGGAAAAAACCCCAAACCTGAAACACTTCTGGTTCCAAACATTTCAGATAAGGAATACTTGATGTGTATTACAATGGTTTAATCCTTAAACCATGTCAAAAATCCCTTTTTAAAAAAAAAGCTCTGGTGAGGGAAGAACACCAAGAAAAAAGAAAACAAAATTTAAAAAACTCTAATGATGAGCAAAATTAGATATTCTAAAGCAATTATACAAGAGCTTATGACATCAACGGCCCCACTGGAGAAACAAGAACAAGTTGCAAACACTAGGAAAGTCAGAGGCTGAGCTAAGGATGTTTGGCTATTTGTTGCTACAATAAGCAGTAGTCGCTGCTGGGACAGCTGGGCTTTCACGAACTTAGGTGGCCTGAAATACAAGTGTCTTTGGGATTTGGGGAAAATCTCTTCCTGTTAGCTCCTGGTTAATGGAAACTCCCTTCAGGATGAACTGACTGGGGGACATCCATATATTCTACTGGAGCTCTATCTACTAAAATAAACACAGACCTTGGAAGGGAAGGGAAGTGGAGGAGGCAGATTTCCTGGATGAGATATAACTCTTGAGTTTATCCTGTGTGTCCCCCCAGTTCCAGAGCCTGATGGGTAACCCTGACTATAGTTCTAGTACTGCAGCAATATTTCTTCTAAAAATTCTCAAAATTAATTCAGGGATTAATGTCATTACTTCTCAGGTAACCAAAATCCTATGTCAAATGGTGCTATTACGTTATTTATTTCTTACTAAACCATCACTTGTAGATGTTGGAAATGAGAACTTGTCTCAGTCTAATCTCTCCAGCGATGTGTTCTCTCCAGGCAAGCCTGGTCTCTCTTCTACAGACATCCAATCTTTGTATGATGTAAAGGAGAGAGGAACAAGGAGAGGAGAGAAGGGAGGAGGAGGTCTACAGGACTTGGAGAGGCCCAAAAGATGCAAATGACTGATGAATCCTTTTTGTAGAATCACCATTCTGGGGGACTCCCTCTTAATAGCACATGATCAATCCCAATCAGATGATGCTGACTGTCTTAAACTAAAATAAGCTCCAGTGATCACGGCAGACAGAACTGTGGGGTGGGGGTGGGGAATCATGTTGAATACAAGAGAGACTCAACAACCCATGAGACATTTTTTAAAAAAGAGAAGTCAACTTTCTCCTCCCTAACCCACCCCCTGCCCTCCAGCCCCAGAAAGAAAGCCTTAGGCCAGCATTTTCCAAAGAGCTTTCCCAAAGTTTTGAAAATATAGGATTAAACAAAGCCAAATAGGTTTCTTTACTTCAGGACATTTGAGCACCTTTAGAGTGCTGAGGTTCATTGTAAAGAGGGAGTACTCAGCATGATCTACAGAAGTCCTGCTGCCCCCACAGGGCACAAAGAAATGAACTTGCATAATACACTCAGGAAAATGCTGATCTTTGCCACAGAAACACTTTTTACTGCTTCATGTAATAGAAAGAACTGTGGGAGTTAAAGTATCTAGGATTTGGTTATATCTGTGTCACTAATTTACCATGTATGTAGGACACGTCACATGTAATCTCTATGGGCCTCAGTTCCTGTATCTGTAAAATAATAACGTTGAAACAGAGATCCAACAATTTAATGAAGTTGTACGGTTTATTAATTTAGGAAATATGGATGGGGAAGGAAGTTCGTTCTTTCTTCACTTTTTTTTGAGATGGACTCTTACTCTGTCGCCCAGGCTGGAGTGCAGTGGCATGATCTCAGCTCACGCCTCCTGGGTTCAAGTGATTTTCCTGCCCCAGCCTCTCGAGTAGCTGGGATTACAGGCATGTGCCACCATGCCCAGCTAATTTTTGTATTTTTAGTAGAGACGGGGTTTCACCATGTTGGTTAGGCTGGTCTCAAACTCCTGACCTTGTGATCTACCCGCCTCAGCCTCCCAAAGTGCTGGGATTACAGGCGTGAGCCACCATGCCCAGCCCTTTTTTTTTTGAGACAGGGTCTTACTGTGCTGCCCAGGCAGGACTGCACAGCTCACTGCAACCTCCACTTCCCAGGCTCAACCAATCCTCCTACCTCAGCCTCCTAAGTACCTGGAACTACAGGCGTGTGCCATCATGCCCAGTTTATTTTGTGTGTGTGTGTGTGTGTGTGTGTGTGTGTGTATATATATATATATATATATACACATACATATTTTATGTATATACTTTTAGTAGAGATAGGGTTTTGCCATGTTGCCCAAACTGGTCTCGAACTCCTGAGCTCAAGTGATCTGCCCATCTTGGCTTCCTGAAGTGCTGGGATTACAGGTGTGAGCCACCATGCACAACTGGAAGGTATTTCTGTACTAAATGTTAATCTACAGAGGGGGAAAAAAAGGCACCTGAATTTCTCATTTTAAACATATTTCCCTTTCAGTCTGACTTTAGGCACAGGATAGGAATGTGGGGCAAATGTGAATATAAATAACAATTAATGGCCTGGCTCAGTGGCTCATGTCTATATTACGTCTATATTCCCAGTGCTTTGGGAGACTGAGGCAGGAAGACTGCGGCAGGAAGACTGCTTGAGGTCAGGAGTTAGATACCAACCTGGGCAACATTGTGAGACTGTCTTTACAAAAAAAATTTTTTTTTTTTTTTGTGAGACGGAATTTCATTCTTGTTCCCCAGGCTGGAGTGCAACAGCGCAATCTCAGTTCACTGCAACTTCCACCT
This sequence comes from Piliocolobus tephrosceles, assembly GCF_002776525.5. Taxonomy (NCBI): domain Eukaryota; kingdom Metazoa; phylum Chordata; class Mammalia; order Primates; family Cercopithecidae; genus Piliocolobus; species Piliocolobus tephrosceles. The sequence goes on along the minus strand of NC_045439.1, from coordinate 13,152,734 downwards.
CCTGGGTTCAAGCGATTCTCCTGCCTCAGCTCCCAAGTAGCTGGGATTACAGGCATGCACCACCATGCCTGGCTAATTTTGTATTTTTAGTAAAGACAGCATTTCACTATGTTGGTCAGGCTGTTATTGAACTCCTGACCACAGGTGATCTGTCTGCCTCAGCCTCCCAAAGTGCTGGGATTACAGGCGTGAGTCACTGTGCCCAGCCAAAAAATATTTTTACATATATACATACACACACACACACACACACACACAAAATTAGGTGCAGTGGTAGGTGCCTATGGTCCTAGCTAGTTGGGAGGCTGAGGCAGGAAGATTGTTTGTGCCAGGAGTATTAGGCCGCGGTGAGCTATGATCACACCACTGCCCTCCAGCCTGGGCAAAAGAGTGAGAGTTTCTTAAAAACAAAAACAAAAAACCCAAAGAAAAACCATAATGAAAGAGAAATGTAAAACTATATTAATACTTCACTCCCGTCAAATCTAAGGTAACACCACTGCTACAGACCACAGGCATTTGGACTCCCCATGTAATGAAAATTAACAAAGGGACAAGCAGATTTCCCAGAAAAAGCTTTTATTCTGGGGCTTGTCCTACTGTGCTAGAGCATAAGGGAGACAGACAGCAGAGACTGGTTCCCTCAGAAGAGCCAGTAAGGATTTTTTTATTAGGCAAAGCGCAGGAATTGACATCAGGGGTAAGGTATGCAGGCCGGGCTGGGCAAAGCATGTGAGGGGTAGAGTATGCAGGTTAGCAAGGCTGGTTGTGATGGTTATCTTGAGTAAAGGTTAACTGGTGGTCTGTCTGGCTGGCAAAAACAAGGTTGGAAACCAATTGTTCAGCATTCCTTCCAGAGGTAAGACACTCAACAACCTTGGTTTGATTTTGGATCTCCTAAGGCCAGTTTCTGGAGTTCTTTAAGCACAAGGCACGGTTAAACATTATGAGAGCACAGAAGAATGGCTATTTTCTTTGTATGACTAAAGCCTCTGGATTAGTGGGTATAGCGCCAGTGAGGCAGTGGTGTGGGATTTGTGATCAGTGAGAATGTATGAAAAAATGCTAGTGGGGGTGAGCTGAAGCCAAGCCTCATCCCTATACTGTTTTTTTTTTTTTTTTTTTTTTTGAGACGGAGTCTTGCTCTGTTGCCCAGGCTGGAGTGCAGTGGTGCGATCTTGGCTCACTGCAAGCTCCGCCTCCTGGGTTTACGCCATTCTCCTGCCTCAGTTTCCCAAGTAGCTGGGACTACAGGCACCCGCCACCATGCCCAGCTAATTTTTTTGTATTTTTTAGTAGAGACGGGGTTTCACTGTGTTAGGCAGGATGGTGTTGATCTCCTGACCTCGTGATCTTCCCGCCTCGGCCTCTCAAAGTGCTGGAATTACAGGCGTGAGCCACCGCACCTGGCCCCTGTTCTGTTCTTAATATGATGTATCATTCAAACCAAGAAGCTTGAGAGTGAAAAGAGGTACATACCAGAAAGGATGCCAGAACATGTGTCACCCAGGTCTGACCAGGCAAAGTGGGATGAATGGTCTCATACCTATAGCTAAATCTCACATTTCCAGAGTAGCTTAGAAAAAAAACAAAGTTTTGGGCCTGGCGCAGTGGCTCACGCCTGTAATCCCAACACTATGGGCAGAGGCGGATGGATCATGAGGTCAGGAGATCAAGACCATCCTGGCTAACATGGTGAAACCCTGTCTCTACTAAAAATACAAAAAATTAGCCGGGCGAGGTGGCGGGCACCTGTAGTCCCAGCTACTCAGAAAGCTGAGGCAGGAGAATGGCGCGAACCAAGGAGATGGAGCTTGCAGTGAGCCAAGATCACGCCACTGCACTCCAGCCTGGGGGACAGAACAAGACTCCGTCTCAAAAAATAAATAAATAAATAAAAATAAACAAAACAAAATAAAACAAAGTTTTAAAAGAAACAAAGGGCCGGGCGCGGTGGCTCACACCTGTAATTCCAGCACTTTGGGAGGCCGAGGCAGGCGGATCATGAGGTCAGGAGTTCGAGACCAGCCTGACTAACATGGTGAAATCCCGTCTCTACTAAAAATACAAAAATTAGCCAGGCGTGGTGGCACACGGCTATAATCCCAGCTACTCAGGAGGCTGAGACAAAAGAATTGCTTGAACTCAGGAGGCAGAGGTTGCAGTGAGCAGAGACCACGTCACTTTACTCCAACCTGGGTGACAGAGTGAGGTTGTGTCTCAAAAAAATAATAAAAAAAGAAAGAAAGAAGGCCAGGTGTGGTGGCTCACATCTGTAATCCCAGAACTTTGGGAGGCTGAGGCGGGAGGATCACTTGAGCCCAGGAGTTCCGAGACCAGCCTGGGAAACCTAGCGAGACCCTGTTTCTACTAAAAAATAAATAAGAAGGCAAGGCACGCTGACTCACGCCTGTGATCCCAGCACTCTGGAAGGCCGAGGCGGGTGGATCACAAAGTCAGGAGTTTGAGACCAGCCTGGCCAATATGGTGAAACTCTGTCTCTACTAAAAATACAAAACTTAGCCAGGCGTGGTGGCGGGTGCCTGTAGTCCCAGCTACTCGGGAGGCTAAGGCAGGAGAATTGCTTGAACCCAGGAGGCGGAGGTTGCAGCGAGCCGAGATCACGCCACCACACTCCAGCCTGGGCAACGGAGCAAGACTCTGTCTCCAAAAAAATAAATAAATAAATAAAATAATAAAAATAAATAAACAAAATTTCTTAAAAGAAAACAAAAACAAAAACCTAAGTTAACAGAAAATGGCTTCCCTTGTCACCCTTGTCATACCCCAAGCATGTTTTACTTAACATAACAACATTGAGAGTTTACTATATGTCAGCCTGTTCTTAGAGCTTTCACAGGTATTAACTAATTTAATTATCCCTGTATCTTTTTGACTGATGAGGCTGAGAGGTTAGTAACTTGCCCAAAGTCACAAAGAGCTAGGATTACTTTTGTTTTTTTGTAAACCTTCAGTTCTATTCTTGGATACATTTCAAGAGCAACAAGACAAAAAGAGACTGTGAACAGCAAGCAGAAGAAGAATAAGCAATAAACCCATCTTTTGAGGGTATCTTCAAAAAGAGACGAGAGGGGGAGTTCAGAAAGCCACAACCAAGCTAGTATGTCTCTCTGGGGCCACTAAATATAGAGGCAGATGACCTCCACCTAGCACTGAAAACCCTAAAATTACCAATGACATAAAACAACAATATTTGTGACAGCAGCAACTCACTAAGGAGAAGATGAATTATGATCCATTAAAAATATTAAGACAGAGCTAGTAAGTTGCAGAGGTGGGCCTAGCATTCAGTTTCTTATATCTATGTGTAATTTTATCTTTGTATTTTTTTCTCTAAATTTTGAAGGAAAAATGTCCAGAGCAGACAAACATAATTCCACTTCAGAAATGGGAAGTGAATACACACCGGATGGTGTTACTTTTTGTGGTTAAAACAATCACTCACATAAAGCAGAAAATGACTTAACTGAAAGGAAAGCGTATGAAATCAAAGCAAAACGAAAATGTCTTTCAGAATATTTACAGCTAGAATACATGTTTCTTGATGGCAGGATGTCACTTTGTTATGCTTGATCGATCATCCATCCATCCACCCATCTGCCATCTGGCTGCATAAATCAACAGGAATACATCAAGGAAAAAAGGATAGGTTGCTGGGCGTGGTGGCTCATGCCTGTAATCCTGGCACTTTGGGAGGCCAAGGTGGGGGGATACTTGAGGTCGGGAGGTCAAGACCAGCGTGGCCAACATGTTGAAACCCCATCTCTACTAAAAATACAAAATAACAGCCGGGTGCAGTGGTACGCGCCTGTAATCCCAGCTACTCTGGAGGTTGAGGCACGAGAATCACTTGAATCCAGGAGGCGGAGGTTGCGGTGAGCCGAGATCATACCACTGCACTCCAGCCTGGGCTACAGAGCAAGACTCCATCTCAAACAAACAAACAAACAAAAAAACCCCAGACAAACAAACAACAAAAAAAGATAGGTTATTCCAGGTAGAACTAAACAGGATACACAATGAGAAATAACTCCTCTTCCAGTTAGTGTACCACTCTCAGTTCTCAACCCTACAACTCTATTATCTACTAATACTGAAGCATAATTACTTACATTTCCACTAAACTTTAAGTTTCCCAAGGGTAGGTATTACATTTGTTCATCTTAGAATCCTTACCATTCACCACAGAATACAAAGTAAGCATACGATATTTGAATAAATCAATGGTATTACCATGAATTTTGATAAATATCATGTCCAAGGCCTAACGGTACGTATGTTGTGAGTATGGGTAGGTAGTAGATCAAAAACCCTCAAATGGCTGGGCACAGTGGATCACACCTGTAATCTCAACACTTTGGGAGGCTGAGGCAGGAGGATAGCTTGAGGCCAAGAGTTCAAGGCCAGCCTGGGTAACACAGTTAGGCCCTTGTCTCTACTAAAAACAATTAGGCCATGTGCAGTGGCTCACACCTGTAATCCCAGCACTTTGGGAGGCCGAGGAAGGTAGATCACTTGGGACCAGGAGTTTGCAACCTGCCTGGCCAACATGGCAAAACCCTGTCTATACTAAAAATACAAAAATGAGCTGGGTGTGGTGGTGCATACCTATAATCCCAGCCACTTGGGAGGCCGAGGCATGAGAATCGCTTGAACCCAGGAGGCAAAGGTTGCAGTAAGCCGAGATTGCGTCACTGTATTCCATCCTGGGTGACAGAGTGAGACTGTCTCAAAAACAAAACAAAAAACCAATTAGCCAGACAAAGTGATGTGTGCCTGTAGATCCAGCTATTCAGGAGGCTGAGGCAAGAGGATCATTTAGGCCTAGAGACTGAGGTTGCAGGGAGCTATGAGCATACCAGTGCACTGCAGCCTGGGCGACAAAGCAAGATCCTATCTCAAAAAGAGAGAGCTAAGCCTCAAATGCCAAAGGTATTGGGTCTGTGTTCAGAACACAATAGAGGAACTACTGGAGCAAAGCACAGAACAGTAGGAGCAAAGCAGCACCATTATACTACCATTACAGAAAGACTATTGGAAGATGCTTGATGCAGAAAGACTTATTAGAGGATTCTTCCAGTAGTCCAGGAAAGTGTTACTAAGGTTCTGGCTTTATCTCTAAAATGCGGGCAACATAATAGCACCTACTTTACAAGGTTGTTTTAAGAGTTAAAATAATATGGACTGCTGGTTAGGCGTGGTGACTCATGCCTGTAATCCTGGTACTTCAGTAGAATGAGGCAGGTAGCTCACTTGAGCTCAGGAGTTCGAGACCAGCCTGGGTAACACAGCAAGACCCCACCTCAGAAAAAAAAAAAAAAAAAAACAAACAATTAAAAATAAAAGATAATATGGACTGCCACTTGGAAAGCAGAAACAGGAGTCCATCAAAAGAGAAATGTCTTTTGAGGGACTTGGGCCTGTGCCAGGTCTGACCTGGACTAGACAAACTACATCTTAAGATGTTAAAATATTCTTAAAAAAATCGGTTTCTAGCCATTCAAAGTGGAGAACCAATTCCTGGGAAGTGGTGCATTAAGAATGAACGTGGCTGCACGGTGAAGACACGAATGGGCATCTCCTACTCTGCCACCTTTACCTCAAAGCTCACACTCCAAACGCTTCATCCTGTCCTGCAACCTCAGAAGATCCTCCTGAAGCAACAGATGGAAAATGGGAATTAGAGGGCTGAAAAGGCCCCCCCAGAGGGAAGCCTGACTCTAGGCCAATGGGTGTCGCTTATTCCTCTTATCTGGGTCTTTGGCAGTGGACCTGAGAAGTGATGCCTACAGCAGCCAGTGCAGAAGCTGCCTTGGCCTGGACATCCCCAAAAGTTTTGTTGTCTTCTAGTAGCTAGAATCCCCCAAAACTGAAGTAGCTCTGGAAGAAGCCTGAAAAGTTTTCCCCAAAAGTCAGGAAAAAGAACCTATAAGCAGAGGGTGAAAAATTATTATGAGGCCCTGCAAGACAGACTGTAGAACTTGCCCAATCAGTTGGGGGCGGAGCAAGATGGCCGAATAGGAACAGCACCAGTCTCCATCTCCCAGCGCGAGCGACACAGAAGACCAGTGATTTCTGCATTTTCAACTGAGGTACTGGGGTCATCTCACTCGGGAGAGCCGGACAATCCGTGCGGGTCAGCTGCTGCAGCCCGACCAGCGAGAGCTGAAGCAGGGCAAGGCATCGCCTCACCTGGGAAGCGCGAGGGGGAAGGGAGTCCCTTTTCCTAGCCAGGGGAACTGAGACACACAACACCTGGAAAATCGGGTAACTCCCACCCCAATACTGCGCTATAACACCGGCACACCGGAGAATATATCCCACACCTGGCCAGGAGGGTCCCACGCCCACGGAGCCTCCCTCCTTGCTAACACAGCAGTCTGCGGCAATCTAACTGCAAGGCAGCAGCGAGGCTGGGGGAGGGGCGCCCGCCATCGCTGAGGCTTAAGTAGGTAAATAAAGCCACTGGGAAGCTCGAACTGGGTGGAGTTCACAGCAGCTCAAGGAAACCTGCCTGTCTCTGTAGACTGCGCCTCTGGGGACAGGGCTCAGCTAAAGGTGCAGAAGCCTGTGCAAACGTGAACCACTCTGTCTGACAGCTTTGAAGAGAGCAGTGGATCTCCCAAAACGGAGGTTGAGATCTGAGAAGGGGCAGTCTGCCTGCTCAAGTGGGTTCCTGACCCCTGAGTAGCCTAACTGGGAGACATCTCCCACTAGGGGCAGTCTGACACCCCACACCTCACAGGGTGGAGTACACCCCTGAGAGGAAGCTTCCAAAGCAAGAATCAGACAGGTGCACTC
>NC_045439.1:13076572-13140912 GCF_002776525.5 Piliocolobus tephrosceles | reverse complement strand
AACTTCCATTCACAATTGCTTCAAAGAGAATAAAATACCTAGGAATCCAACTTACAAGGGATGTAAAGGACCTCTTCAAGGAGAACTACAAACCACTGCTCAGTGAAATAAAAGAGGACACAAACAAATGGAAGAACATACCATGCTCATGGATAGGAAGAATCAATATCGTGAAAATGGCCATACTGCCCAAGGTTATTTATAGATTCAATGCCATCCCCATCAAGCTACCAATGAGTTTCTTCACAGAATTGGAAAAAACTGCTTTAAAGTTCATATGGAACCAAAAAAGAGCCCGCATTGCCAAGACAATCCTAAGTCAAAAGGACAAAGCTGGAGGTGTCACGCTACCTGACTTCAAACTATGCTACAAGGCTACAGTAACCAAAACAGCATGGTACTGGTACCAAAACAGAGATATAGACCAATGGAACAGAACGGAGTCCTCAGAAATAATGCCACACATCTACAACCATCTGATCTTTGACAAACCTGACAAAAACAAGAAATGGGGAAAGGATTCCCTATTTAATAAATGGTGCTGGGAAAACTGGCTAGCCATAAGTAGAAAGCTGAAACTGGATCCTTTCCTTACTCCTTATACGAAGATTAATTCAAGATGGATTAGAGACTTAAATGTTAGACCTAATACCATAAAAACCCTAGAAGAAAATCTAGGTAGTACCATTCAGGACATAGGCATGGGCAAGGACTTCATGTCTAAAACACCAAAAGCAACGGCAGCAAAAGCCAAAATTGACAAATGGGATCTAATTAAACTAAAGAGCTTCTGCACAGCAAAAGAAACTACCATCAGAGTGAACAGGAAACCTACAGAATGGGAGAAAATTTTTGCAATCTACTCATCTGACAAAGGGCTAATTTCCAGAATCTACAAAGAACTCAAACAAATATACAAGAAAAAAACAAACAACCCCATCAAAAAGTGGGGAAAGGATATGAACAGACATTTCTCAAAAGAAGACATTCATACAGCCAACAGACACATGAAAAAATGGTCATCATCACTCGCCATCAGAGAAATGCAAATCAAAACCACAATGAGATACCATCTCACACTAGTTAGAATGGCAATCATTAAAAAATCAGGAAACAACAGGTGTTGGAGAGGATGTGGAGAAATAGGAACACTTTTACACTGTTGGTGGGATTGTAAACTAGTTCAACCATTATGGAAAACAGTATGGCAATTCCTCAAAGATCTAGAACTAGATGTACCATATGACCCAGCCATCCCACTACTGGGTATATACCCAAAGGATTATAAATTATTCTACTACAAAGACACATGCACACGTATGTTTATTGCGGCACTATAAAGACTTGGAATCAACCCAAATGTCCATCAGTGACAGACTGGATTAAGAAAATGTGGCACATATACACCATGGAATACTATGCAGCCATAAAAAAGGATGAGTTTGCGTCCTTTGTAGGGACATGGATGCAGCTGGAAACCATCATTCTTAGCAAACTATCACAAGAAGAGAAAACCAAACACCGCATGTTCTCACTCATAGGTGGGAACTGAACAATGAGCTCACTTGGACTCGGGAAGGGGAACATCACACAATGGGGCCTGTCATGGGGAGGGGGGAGGGGGGAGGGATTGCATTGGGGAGTTATACCTGATATAAATGATGAATTGATGGGTGCTGACGAGTTGATGGGTGCAGCACACCAACATGGCACATGTATACATATGTAACAAACCTGCACGTTATGCACATGTACCCTAGAACTTAAAGTATAATAAAAAAATAAAAAAAAAAAAAAAAAAAAAGAACTTGCCCAATCAACTCTCATAAGTTGATGGGGCCTGCCGTTTGGAGCCTTTGTGTTTACGATATGGAAAACTAGCATTAAGCCAGGCACACAACATTTTATTGAATAAAGGAAATCCCTGTTCTAACCACGGACAACTGTTTTTATTGTCGGCTTGACAGTGTACAGAAAGATGGTTCACTCTAGATTTAGAGATGGTGATAAAAATGAGTCTAGATTTGAGTTTATTTATTTATTTATTTTTATTTGTGAGACGGAGTCTCGCACTGTTACCCAGGCTGGAGTTGCAGTGGTGTGATCTTGGCTCACTGCAACCTCCGCCATCTGGGTCCAAGCGATTCTCCTGCCTCAGTCTCCCGAGTAGCTGGGCTTACAGGCACGCACCCCTACACCCGGCTAATTTTTGTATTTTTAGTAGAGACGGGGTTTCACCATGTTGGCCAGGCTGGTCTCGAACTCCTGACCTCAGGTGATCTGCTGGCCTCGGCTTCGCAGAGTGTTGGGATTACAGGTGTGAGCCACCACCCCCGGCCTAGATTTGAGTTTAAAGAGTATTTGCAGAGAGAAATAGAACTGACATCAGAGAATACATTCAAATCAAATGAATTTAAAGGGGAAAAAAAATGCAATTTCTCCTAAATTCCATTCAAAGCCAAAACATTCAGATTTTCTGACACCAACTTAGCAAATGTTAAAAACACAAGGGTATATTTCTTGTTGATAAGTTACCGTGGGTTCCACTAGTAGAGCTGGAGAGAGAAGCAAATATGCTGGGTGAACTCTATAGTAAGCCTGAGACTATAGCTGCACAGACAGAGGAGAACACAGAACAAAACAGAAACTCAAAGGTTTCCTCATCCAGGGCAGTCTTCACGAGGACAGTTCAAATTCCAAACTGTTAGATCATTAAAGGAATAGGCATGTGAATAGCCCTATGAATTATTCAAATTCTTATAAATGGGAAGCCAATAATGGCTTAGGAGTTGAGGTGATTACATAGTAACATTCTATTTTTCTTCACATTACGGGGACTCAGAATCTAAACAAATATGGGGGTGGGGGACCAATTACTTTAAATTTTCAGTGAAAAAGAGTTACAAGCTATATATAATGGCTTAATACTGGCCACTCACTCCATTTTGATGAGCTCCTGCCCATCAGAATATCTGCTATTTAAAGAATCTTTGTTGCCATGTCAAATGAAAAATGTGTTCCTCCTAAGTTTCCTCTGAAGTCTACACTTAGAATCTTGTATATAGTGGTCCTTGTAAAAAAAAAAAAAAGTACTAGTGGTTGTGATGATGAACAAGTTTTGAGAACGTTCAGCTATAAAAGACCCTCTCTATAAGAGACATCAACAAGGTCTCTCAGGAAAAACAAGAAGTAGAAAACCAGACAAAACTCTTACTCTTACAAGGATTATTAGAGGGCTTTCTTGTAACTATGATAATTTTTCCTCAACCCCATTGCTTGTCCTATGCTACCCACTTGTAGCAGAAATACTGGGAGAGGATATTACAGTCTAAATATATCAAAATGAAACAGATATTCTCGGCCCTGTTAAGGCAATGTAAGTCTGCATCTTAAAACACTATTTTTCATTTGTTTAGGACCCTGTCTTAGTCTGTTTTCTGTTGCTGTAACAGAACAGCATAGACTGGGTAATTTATAAAGAAAAGAAATCTATTTCTTACAGTTCTGGAGGGTGGGAGGTCCAAGACCACCCCAATATCTGGTGAGGGCCTTCTTGCTGTGCCATAACATGGCTGAGGCCATCACACAGCAAAAGGGCAAGAGCATGCATGTCAGTTCAAGTCTCCCTTCCTCTTACAAAGCCACCAGTCCCATTATGAGGGCCCCACCTTGATGATTTTATCTAATCCTAATTACTTTCCAAACGTCCTACATTCCATTGACATACAAATTTGGGGATTAAGTTCCCAACACATGAAATGTGGGGAACAGCAAACCATAGTAGACATCTATAATAAAAAATTAAGATAATACATATGAGGTCCTTATCATAGAACACATAGTGAAGAATGCTCACCAAACTGGTAAGGGGAATGGTGGAGAGGAAGAAGGAAACGATGACTGAAGTCTCTACCTTGCATAACTGGGTGGTTACAATGTTGTAAACCAAGAAGCATATAGGCGAAGCAATTTATGGGTTCACTGAGGGTGATAAACGTAATGGGTTTGAAGTCTGAGAAAGACATATTAAGGAGGCCAGGCACAGTGGCTCCGGCCTGTAATCCCAGCACTTTGGGAGGCTAAGGAGGATTGCTTGAGGCCAGGAGGTCGAGACTAGCCTGGGCAACAAAACAATCCCATCTCTTTTAAAAAAATATATATATACACATACATATATCAGGGAAGAAACAATTCAAACAGAACATAAAGAAGTCTAAAAACAAAAGTTTTCTAATACGATTAATATCTCATTTCTAAACGTAATATTCCTTGTATTACAATACAGCATTCTCCCAAGATAATTCATTTACTTTTAAATGAGGGTATTATTTATAAATATCAGTGTTTGTAAAAAGATAAATGGAGAGTCTAAGAAGTAATGGTGCTTATTTCTTGAGGCGCAGTTATTTCTGGCATAACTTCACATTACTGCACAGCACCCAGCAAAATATGGGTGATCTCTAACCTCTCTTGAGATCTGAGTCTATGTATTCTCCTAATAATACATGTATCACTGTCACATATATCAGTAAGATACTTGGGTTATTAAAGTATTTTATTATCTAAGATTTTTAGAGATCATTTCTTAAAACTCAGATTCTCTTTATCAGTTGTCTCATTCTGTCTTCCCTGAACAGATGATAAAATACATCCTTTGGGTTCACTGCACATGTCCCTCTGCCAAGAAAATAACATTTCAGAGGAAAAGGTTATGTCTTCTATGTAGTAATCATTATTGGAATGTCATGTCAGCAGTAATATCTTCCTGACATCTCTCACACCACAAATACAGTATTTTCTAGATTAACAGTATATGTAAATACATTATCACTAACATTTTTCTATACTTTTCTTTTTTGTTTGTTTTTAAGAGGCAGAGTCTCACTGTGTTGCTCAGGCTGAAGTGCAGTGGCACAACCATAGCTCATAATGCCCTGGCTCAAGCAATCCTCCAGCCTCAGCCTCCCAAGTGGCTAGAGCAGGTGTGTGCCATCATGTCCAGCTAATTAAAAAACCTTTTTTTGTAGAGACAGGGTCTCACTAATGTTGTGCAAGCTGGTCTTGAACTCCTGGCCTCAAATGATCCTCCTGCCCTGGCCTCCCAAAGTGCTGAGATTACACGCATGACACAGCACACCCAGCCCTGTACTTTACTTTCTAGAGCTATCTTACAACAATTGATTTCCTCATATAGGTACTAGGTACTGGTTGAGATAGGCTGTCATCTGATCCCTGAGTTGTCTCCTTGAAAAGCGTTTCTTGTTCCTACCTCAGGGCTCTTCCCTTTGCTGTACCACTCTTCTGAAACGTCTTCACATGGTTTATACTCTCATTTTTACTGAAGTCTTTGCTCAAATGCTACCTCTCGGAGAAGACTTCCCTAATTAGACTATATAAAATAACATCCCACTCCATCATTCACTATCCTCTTTCTTCAGTTTATTTTCTTTGCAGTAGTATTTTTCCAACACTTGAATTTCATTTATTCAACACTAAATCCTTACCATGTAATACAGTACCTGGCACTTAGGAGGCATTAAGCTGAAAACTGCTGAATGAAATTAGTTTAAAAAAATAAACATTTAGTAAGGAAAGGCTTATCTGTAATCATTCATTAAGATCTTGAGTACAAAAACTATTTCTTGGGATCCATATTCCTTCACAGTTTAAGCCTCTTAGAAGATTGTGATTAAAAAATTGGATTAGTACTTGAAAAAAATTTCCTAGAAAAAAGCCTCATGGACCACAGCGTACATATACCCTCAGATATGACTCTGTGGAGATGTTTCCATAAGCAATAAAGTAATTTTTTAAAACAGACTGCTTCCTCAATAATTAAACATAGATATGATCCAGAAATACCATTTGTGGATATATACCAAGAAAAGTGAAAACAGGGACTCAAACAGATGTGTACACCCATGTTCACAGCAACATTATTCACAATAGCCAAAAGGCAGAAGCAACTCAAGTGTCCACAGACAGATGAATGGAAAAACAAAATGTGGTGTAGACACAGAGTGGATTATTCAGCCTTAAAAAGGACGGAAATTCTGACACATGCTGAAACACAGATGAACCCTGAGAACATTATGTTAAGTGAAATAAGCCAGTCACAAAAGGACAAATACAGATTCCACTTATATGAAGTACTTAACCAAATTCATAGAGATGGAAAGTAGAATGATGGTTGTCAGGGGCCAGGGTGCTAGTCTTCAGTAAGTACAAAGTTTCAGTTGGGGAAAATGAGAAAGTTCTGGAGATGGATGGTGGTGACAGCTGCACAACAATGTGAATGTACTTAATGTTGCAGAACTATACATACACTTAAAACTGGTTAAAATGGTAAATGTTACATATTTTTAAGTGACAACTTAAAAAACGGAAAAAACCTCACAAAAAAACATTAAAACAGAAAAGCAATGACATACCTTCCCTCTCCACTCCCTTTTCTAAACATTCCCCCCAACTTCATGTTCCTTTTAATGACTGGAGTGGGAGTATCTTACATCAGAATGGGAGTATACAGTTTACCAACGGCTTTGTCATGTGTTAAGTCATTTTATTCTCACACTAAGTCTTCCATGTAGACAGCACAGGCATCATTCTCTATTCTCCAAATGAGGAAATTAAAGTAGAGACTTTAAAGTGACTTATCCAAAGTCAAACAAAGAGTAAAATGGGCCAGGTGCAGTGGCTCACGCGTGTAATTCCAGCAGTTTGGGAGGTCAACGTGGGTTGATAACCTAGGTCAGGAGTTTGAGACCAGCGTGGTCAACATGGTGAACTGTCATCTCTACTAAAACACAAAAATTAGCCAGGTGTGGTGGTGCACCTGTAATCCCAGCTACTTGGGAGGCTGAGGCAGAATTGCTTGAACCCAGGAGGTGGAAGTTACAATGACCTGAGATTGTGCCACTGCACACCAGCCTGGGCAACAAGAGCGAAACTCCTCTGTCTCCAAGAAAAAAAAAAAAAAAAAAAGAGTAAAATGGCAAAGCCAAGACCAAAGACCAGGCCTTCAATCCCTCACCTAGTGTGTGTCTTATCCCCACAACTCCCGCACCCCTGCTAAACAAGACAGCGTCTCAGAAGTCTTCAGTCCTAAACCAACCTTTCTGAAGGAATCTGCCACGTCCACCTACGCTTCTGTGTCCACTGTACTGCTGTTTCTATCACTTAACCCTTAAGTCTCCAGTTTCTACTTTATCACCCAACTGAGGTAAAGGGACAGATCTTAATCTCTCTAGCGCTGTGTATTGCTGAACAGTAAAACGTTTCTTGATTGTGATTAATACTCCATAAATATCAAACCTCCTAGCATTCAAACACAGAGGACAATTAAATGACTAAGCTTCTCTATTCTCATCCCTTCCTATTACTCGTTTTTCCTTCTTTCGCAGGAGATACTTTTTTAATTTTTGTAATAAAAATGAAAAACTATACGATAAAAAAGTGGAGAAAATAGTTAATGGACCTCTAAACATTGCTAAGTTTCAACCAACATTTACCAATTGGTAGGTGTTTTTTTTCCTTTAGAAATGGGGTCTTGCTCTGTTGCAGAGGTTGGAGTGCAGTGGCACAAACATAGTTCACTGTAACCTCAAACTCCTAGACTCAAGTGATCCTCCTGCCTCAGCTTCCCAAAGTGTTACAATTACAGGTGTAAGTATCAACTAAATCCCAGTCCACTATCTACCCAATCCCACTATCAAGCAAGTCTCAGATAGCATATTATTTCACCTGTAAATATTTCCATATTTACCTCTAAAAGGAAGTATGTAAAACAACTACAGACTGCTATCACATCTAAAATGAACAATAATTCCTTAATATGAAATTCCTAGGCAGTGTTAACATTTCCCAAATTGTTTTTTCTTTGTTTGAATTAGGATCCAGATAAGGTCTACGCATTGTGACTGGATGACTATGTCTCTTCAATCTCCGTATACGGGTTCCTCCTCCTCCACAATTTGTTGTTGTTGAAGAAATCAGGTTAGCTGGCAGTTTCCTACAGTTTGGATTCTGCCAAATGCATTACCATGATGTAGTTTAATAATGTTCTTCTGACTCCTGTATTTACAGTAAAATGATAGATATATCTAGAGCTGTGATCAGATTCAGGATCATTTTTGTATTAAAACATTTTGGGGGGGGGCAGGCGCGGTGGCTCACGCCTGTAATCCTAGGCATTTTGGGAGGCCGAGGTGGGTGGATCACCTGAGCTCAGGAGTTTGAGACCAGCCTGGGCAACATGGTGAAACCCCATCTCTACTAAAATACAAAAAATTGGCTGGGTGTAGTGGCATGCACCTGTAGTCCCAGGTACTCAGGGGCTGAGGCACAAGAATCACTTGAACCTGGGAGGCGGAGGTTGCAGTGAGTCGAGAGCACCACTGCACTCCAGCCTGGGCAACAGAGTGACTCTGTTTCCAAAAATAAACAAAGCAAAAAACCTTTTTTGTTTTTGCCAAGACTGCTTCACAGGTGGCAGGTAGTACGTACTTCCAACAGTTAAGTTCAAAAGTCTATTGAATTCCCTTTCTTTGATATTAACAGTTATCAATGATCACCAACTAGAGCAATCCATTAAGGGGGTTGAAAAATGATCACATGATAGTCTATCATTCTTTCTTTATTCACTAGCTGGAATAGTTCTATAAAAAAACTCATCAACTATTCAGTTGTCCTGATGTAGTCTGTATAGAAAGGACAGAATAAATGAGTAACTTTTTACTTTTATTTACTAATTTTCACAACCATTAGTAATAGCTTCCTAGCATCCTTAAAGACAATCAGTGAGTTTAAAAAAGTTTTGAATTCATAGACTTACATCTATGTGACAGGTTTTAATCCTTTGTAGTTATCCTTATTGAAGTTCAAACTGTCCCATCTTTGGAGAGTAAAGCCTTATTCAAATTGGTTCCTGAGACCTTATGACATAATCCTAACCTCCGCCTCCGAGAGCTTCCTTACCCTTCTGGTACTACGACTTATTCCAGGCATATCTTGTATTTTTCTTGCCTTTGATTTGGAACCAGTCATTTCCTTAAAGAAGCCCTAATTCCTTTTAGTGGGAAATGGTATTCAGAAACCACAATCTCAGTAATAGGGATGCTCAATGCCTTTTCAGTACACAGATCTAAGACATTATATATACACATATCTATATAAACATGTACATAGATATATAAATGTACATTATCATTAGTTTATACTGTTGCTTCCAATTCAAATTCAGTTTTATAGGGTTTTTTACTCAATCTCACTGATCTTATTTCTCCTTTTTCACATGTGAAAACCCTCTATTCTCAATGCAGCCTACATGATAGTTTATCACAAAATATTCACACAACCTGAGAATAAAAATATTAACACTATCATCACCAATATGATACATGAAAATCTTTTTATTTTTAATTTAATTTTTTTTAACAATTCTTTTTACCTTTAGGATATATCCAACTTGGAATATTCTAGAAATTACTGTGTATGTAAGTCACTTGGAATTGTTTACTCTGTGTGATTATATAACCAACTGGAAATCCACTTTGTAAGATTTATTTTGATTTTTAGTCACTGCATTTTTAACTTTGTTATATAATTACTTAAAATATTTAAGTGGGTATAAAGTTAAAATTAAAAAAAAGATATATCCAAATAATACAAATTGCTGCCCCTGTCTATTCTAGTCCCTGCCTGCCCCATAGGTAACTGTACTTATACTTTATGCAGCATTTTATATTCCCTGTTTTTTGGCTATTACCTACTGGTTCCCTACTATAAGCAATGCTGCAATTAAGTTAGTAACTTCCTTCTCTTTTCTCTCCCCCAGTATTTTAAGTGATATATTTTTATTTACAGTGAATAGTGAATACCTATAGATAACCAGTGAGCTTATACTACATTTCATATATTCCCCCCACATTTTTGATAATTAAACTTTACCTATAAACTATCGGGTGGTTACATACTACACTCTCAGTCTTAGTTCTACCAATAAAAACTATATTTAATGCTCATCATCAGCTTAAAGTACCAGTTAAAGAGTGTTAAGAATACAGGTCTACAATTCTTTTTCAAATAGAAATCTTTGGAGCCACATACATTCAAAAATTCACTTTTTTCCTTTGCTTTCAAAAAGAAATAATATGGTTATAGTAATCTGACAGCAATAATTTAAGCATATCCTTAGAATGACCTTGTATGGCAGATGCACCTGAATGTGTGTTCTGAGCTAGGGAATCCAGGAGTGGCCAACCCAGAGATTTCTTCCTTGTCTATAAGGACATCTGAGCCCTCAACCTGTCCCATGGAACACAAGCCTTACAGGAGACTGAGGCTCCAAGTTTTGGGTTGAATAAAGAGTGCCAGGTGGAGGTTGCTAGGTGGAAGTGCTAAGTGGAAATGCTATATAAACTGCATGCATATGGCAGGCGGTTGTGGTTCTCCTGCCCAGGCCACCGCCACTGGACTTGTATGTAAGGCAGTTCTCCTGTCCAGCCCACTGCCACTGGACCCTCTCCTTTGTATGTAAGCTCCCAGTAAAACCCCACATCTCCTTTGCCAACTCTGGGTCTCTTCTTCGGCCTCTTGAGCCTAATGCCATGCTCCCTGGAGTGACAAAGGTTTGGCACGACATATGGTATACCAAACATTTACTGTATACTACATGTTATGTAGTATACATCAAACAAATTAATATTTTGTTATATCAAATTAATATCAAACAAATGAAACATCAAACAAATTAATATTTTGCAGTAAAATATACTATTTAGACTAACTTGTGTTAGTTTAGGTTTGGTTTTGCTGGCAGATAAATCTGGTTCATGTCAATGTTTGCCATCAAATTAAGTCCTCCCAAACCCCCTAAAATAGTTTTCAGAACTTTTGGGATTTCAAATTATAAATAAGAGAATGTGGACCTGTGGTTAAAAATAGTCTTTTCCCTTATCCACCCACCGCCAAAAACAGTCAAGTCAGAAAACATTTCTATTCATGTTAAATGAAAATCTTTAAATTGACATTTTCTATAAAATTCCATTGCATTACTGCAAATGAAGATTAGTTAGCTGTTAGGGTTTTTCTAGGAGAATCTTATTAAGCCATGTGGTTTTCTTTTTTTTTAATAACATATTATAATTCAAAATAGCTGTCAGTCCCCTGCTGATACTTTTTTCTCCATTAAAAATGCATTTTTAAAAGAATATAAAAGTACATCACATTCCACTAATCTATGCAACAATCTTCTAAATGTAACCAGAATTTTTCAAACTAGAAAATGATGGAAAGAATGCAGAGAAATGAGGTGAGTACGATTCTTAGAATTTTGAGTCTTCTGAAGAGGAAAGTATCTGAATTTTTGACTTATCCTAAAATGATACTACACACACACACACACACACACACACACACACACAGTACATATATACACACACATTTATTGTACTGTATTGTATTGTATTTTTATTTTTATTTGAGACAGGGTCTTGCTCTGTTGTCTAGGCTAGAGTGGTTCACTCATAGCTCATTGCAGCCTCCAACTCCTGGGCTCAAGCAATCCTCCTGCCCCAGCCACCCGAGTAGCTAGGACTATAGGTGTGTGCCAGCATGCCCAGCTAATAAAAAACAACAATTCTTTTTTCTTTTTGGTAGAGACGGGTCTCACTATGTTGCCCAGGCTGGTCTTGAACTCCTGGAGTCAACTGACCTTCCTGCCTCAGCTTTGCAAAGCACTGGGATTACAAAGCATGAGCCACCTCACCTGGACGAAATTATATTCTTAGTGTTCTTGTAGTATTTCTAGTTATGAAGTACTTCTTAAATAAAATATCTGCTATAAATGCATAGTAAGCATGGTCTGAAATCTGTTATCGCTTAGCTGTTTAAATGATTTACAGCTGTTACTCTCCAAAGAGTAACAACCCAGGAACAGT
This sequence comes from Piliocolobus tephrosceles, assembly GCF_002776525.5. NCBI lineage: Eukaryota > Metazoa > Chordata > Mammalia > Primates > Cercopithecidae > Piliocolobus > Piliocolobus tephrosceles. The sequence continues at coordinate 13,128,973 of NC_045439.1, read as the reverse complement.
CACTAGGGAAGTCTTCTAGATAATCATTCTTAAATGGGGTAGGAAAACCCAAACCAGTGAAGAAATCATTAAAAGAGATACTGAATTATTAGAAAAAAATTTTAAATGTGGATATGACTATCTTCCTCTTTATGAAAACTAAATTTATATTAAATCCTAAATTTAAAAACTATTATGCATTCATATGTATATCAAAATTTAAAATCTGGCCAGGTGACAGTTCATAAAAAACGATTTTCATTTCGTAATATATCAAAGTTGTAAAAATATGGCCACATACAAATTTTTTTTTTTACCTTTAAGAAATTCCTACACAGAACTGTGTTGTATAAATATGTAATAATTTACTTAACCAAATCCATACTGAGGGTCACATCCAATTTTTCAATATTATAAACAGCACTGTAATTCTTTTACGTGTATCTTTGCCCACTCTGCCCAGTCTAAATTATGTCTTTAGAATAAATTTCAAGAAGATTCTCGGGTTAAAGGATATACATGTTTCTAATTTGAAGACATATTGTCAGAAAAGTTGCAATTTACATTCCTATCAGCTCTGCATGAGAATGTCCAAAATGCTGGACATTATTCATCTTTGCAATCTGATGGAGGAAAAATTATGCCATTGCTATTTTAATCTCTTAAAAATTATTAAACTGATACTCATTAGTTCCCATGTTGCTTTATATTCTTTGCCCATTTTTCTATTTGGCTGTTCTTTTTACTAATTTGCAACACTTTCTATATTAATGTTAAAATAATAAATGGAAAATATTCACATAGGCCTTTTAAAACTGATAGCTTTTGTCATAAATGTTTAAATTTTTCATATAGACAACTCTGTCTTTTCCTTTGTAACTTCTGAGTTTCCTGCTTCTTACTGCAAATATTTTTACATCAGAAAACAAATTTACATATAAATATACAAGTGGTTAGGACAATATTTGAGAAAGTTCTTTCAATTTGTGTTGTAATCTCCAAATTAGAGTATGTGGGTAAATACTCTTTTATTAAGGAGAAAGTTAACATTAAATTAAGAGTTTACAACACAGTTATTGTTTCACGTCATTTGGCATACTAACATTTAACATTTTATTAAGTCTTAAGTATTAAGCTAACTAAATTACCTGCTGTTGCTTGGAAGTGAGATGGATAAATTTTTCAGATAACTGTAGGATGCTTTTGTTAGCTGCTGAGGTGTACAATGTTAGGCTTGACTTTTTACTGAATTTCCTGAGAACGTGGTGCTTAATTGACACTATTCTTTCTCCATTATTTGTAGATATGTCTGTTCAGCCATTAGTGGTTCTGACATCTAGAGCATTTTCATCACCCCCTAAAAGAAGTTCCATTAGCAGTCACTCACTCAATTCCCCAGTCCTAGGCAACTACTAATTTAATTTCTATCTCTATTGATTTATTTTGGCCATTTTATATAAATGAGATCATGTAATAATGTGGGCTTTTGTGATTGGCTTCTTTCACTTTAGCACACTGTTTTCAAGGTTCATCCATATTGTAGCATGTATCAGTACTACTTTATTCCTCTTTATTTGCTGTATAATATTCCATTGTATGGATATATCACATTTTATTTGATTTATTCATTCATTCATTTACCTATTGATGGACATTTGGGTTGTTTCCACTTTTTGGTTATTATGAATAATGCTGTTACAAACATTTGTGTACAAGCTGTGTAGATATGTACTTCCATTCCTCTTAAGTATATGCCTAGGAGTAAAATGTATTTTTTTTTTTTTTGAGATGGAGTTTTGCTGTTGTTGCCCAGGCTGGAGTGCAATGGTGTGGTCTCGGCTCACTGCAACCTCTGCCTCCCGGGATCAAGCAATTCTCCTGCCTCACCCTCCTGAGGAGCTGGGATTACAGGCATATGCCACCACGCCCAGCTAATTTTTTTGTATTTTTAGTAGAGACAGGGTTTCATCATGTTGGCCAGGCTGGTCTCGAACTCATGACTTCAGGTGATCCACCTGCCTTGGCCTCCCAAAGTGCTAAGATTACAGGTGTAAGCCACCATGCCCAGTCTTTTTTTTTTTTTTTTTTTTTTTTTTAATAGAGACAGTCTCACTCTGTCACTCAGGCTGAGGTGTGATGGCACGATCATAGCTTGCTGTAGCTTCAAAATCCTGGGCTCAAGTGATCCTCCCGAGTAATTGGGACTACAGTATGCACCACTGTGCCCAGCTAATTTATTTTTATTTTTTCTGTTGAGACAGGGGTCTTGGTGTGTTATCCAGGTTGGTCTTGAACTCTGGGCCTCAACTGATCCTCCCACTTTGGCCTCTCAGAGTTTAAGGATTACAGCTGTGAGCCACCATACTGGGCCTAACATGTATTTTTAATTATTGTTCCCCTTTTCCACTCCCCACTATAAGGTCAACTATATAAAGTCAGGGTTTTTATTTTATTCACTGTTGCATCTCCAGTGCCTAGAACTGTGTCTGGCAAATATAGTAGGTGCTCAACAAATTTTGCTGAATGTATGAATGAAATAGCAAAAATGTTTGCTTGCTCTGACACAGTAACTGAGCAGAGATGGAGGGACAGTTCATATTCAAGATGGAAAAGAGATCATAATATTGCTGTGGCAAACTGGGAAAATGCCCATATAACATAGACAACTGTAATTTTTTTTTTTTTTTTTTTTTTTGAGACGGAGTCTCGCTCTGTTGCCCAGGCTGGAGTGCAGTGGCGCGATCTTGGCTCACTGCAAGCTCCGCCTCCCAGGTTCACGCCATTCTCCTCCCTCAGCCTCCCCAGTAGCTGGGACTACAGGCGCCCGCCACCGCGCCCAGCTAATTTTTTGTATTTTTAGTAGAGATAGGGTTTCACTGTGGTCTCGATCTCCTGACCTTGTGATCTGCCCGTCTCGGCCTCCCAAAGTGCTGGGATTACAGGCGTGAGCCACCGCACCCGGCCGACAACTGTAATTTGATCCTTAGTATTAGATTAAATCTGGTGCAAAGCAAGCAAAGCGGATCAGGGAAAAAAACGCGAGATGAGGCAGGACATGTAGGCAGACCTCAAGTCATGCATATTCCTGCGAAAAGGCTAAGAGTCCTGTAGTTAAGAAATCTGTTTAACTTTGTTTAATTCAGCCTTTCCGAACTTAATCACAGAAACTTTCATAAGAAAGAAATTACACTCTTCATAAGAAAGAGTGCAGTGGTATAACCTCGACTCACTGCAACCTTTGCCTCTTGGAGTCAAGCGATTACCCTGCCTCAGCCTCCCGAGTGGCTGAGATTACAGGCACGTGCCACCACACCCAACTAATTTTTTACTTTTAGTAGAGATGGGGCTTCACTATGTTGGCCAGGCTGGTCTCGAACTCGTGACCTTAAGTGATCTGCCTGCCTCAGCCTCCCAAAGTGCTGGGATTATAGGCGTGAGCCACTGCGCCTGGACAGAATATACTTTCGATCATATTATAGCAGTCAACCTTTGCACTGAGCTAATGTTGATACTTTTTTTTTTTTCTCTCAAAGAAATGGGGTTTGGTATGTTGCCCAGGCTGGAGTGCAGTAAGCTAATCATAGATGCAATTATTGTGCACTACAGCTTTGAACTCCTGGGCTTATAAACACATCCTCCTGCCTCAGCCTCCCAAGTAGCTGGGACTAGAGGCACACACTACCATACCCAGCTAATCTTGATACATTATGAAAGAAAACAGCAGGTGAAGAAAAAAAGAACATAACATAAAGTGATAATTGATTTTTTACTTATTTAAATTTTGAATTCAGAAACAGCAAAAGGTACTATGCCAAAAAGACAACATAGCAGGCCTAGGACTGCTATCCTTAGAAAGGCCTGCATGCAAAGATCGCCCTGGCAGGTCTCTGGGAAACTGGGATTTTGGGAGTGTTTCCATAATTCCCTGACTATTTAATAAGGGTGATTTACTATGCCTAAACTGTGCAAACAATATGGTTTATGCTGAATATCCGCTTTCCTTCTGGGAGCTTGGAATTTGGTACAAGCTAGATAGAGGGTGCCTATGTGATTATACCCCAATAAACATCCTGGGCACTGAATCTCTAATAAGCTTCCCTGGAAGACAACATTTCACAAGTATTGTCACAAGTTGATGCATCCTGTGTGGCTTCATTGGGATAAGACTCTTGAAGTTTGTGCCTGGTTTCCTCTAGACATTGCCCCACGGGCATTTTCACTTTGTTGTTGTTGTTTTTTTTTTTTTTTTTTTTTTTGCTGTAGTAACTCTTAGCTGAGTCATACTATATGTTGAGTCCTGTGCTTCCTCCTCACCAAACCTGGGGGTGATCTTGCGGATCCCAATGCAGGCACAAAATGGGATATGATAAAATGTCTTTCTCTACTGTCCTCCCAAAATGAAGTTATATTGTTTTGGGATAAATATTCAGCTGGTAATCAAGAGTAAAGCTATTTTTAAAAATCTGCAAGGAAATTACCCTAAAGATCAGAATAGCATTAACCTTTAAGAGGAAGAAGAAGGTGGTTATGATTGGGAAGAGGCATGAGGGGGCTTTTGGAAAACTTACAGTGCTCTATTTCATGGCCAGAGTGACGTCAGCTTTAAAATAGTTTTTTTTTTTAGTTAAATTTATTTAATGTACTTTGTATGTGTATTACTTCACAATAAAATATTTTGTTGGAGCTACTACAAATTTGAAAGTTTCAGCTGAACCCTTGAAATGAAATCCAGTTCCTAAAAAGGATCTAGAAGAATGAATGAAAAGCTAAGTGTTGAGTCATACGAAATGCTGATGATTTTGGGGCTGGAAAAGAAAGAGAACTGAGTAAAGTATAAAAGCACAAATCAGACTGGGTAGTGACCAGGAGAGCCTGTATGTAAGAAGTGGCACTTGAATGAGGTTTACATCAAACAGAGAAATCATCCCTTTCCTATATGCTACCAGAAAGTTTGGAATACACTTCAATTTCCATTCTCACTCTGTAAGAGCAATGAATTAAGATTTCATGTCCTCAAACAGATTAAGTTATTGGAGTACTGGGACTGTGTCTTATTTCAGTAACTATATAGTCCAAAGACGTTAAAGAGGGTCTGGCTCATAACGAATCCTTAATAAATGAGGTGCAAGCTAGGTGCGATGGCTCATGCCTGTAAACCCAGCACTTCAGGAGGCCAAGGCGGGTGGTTTGCTTGAGCCCAGGAGTTTGAGATCAGCCTGGACAACGGGCTGTTACAAGAAACAGAAAAATTAGCCAAGTGTGGTAGTGTGTGCCTGCAGTCTCAGCTACTCCGGAGGCTGAGATGAGAGTGATCACTTGAGTCCAGGCATTTGGGGTTACACTGAGCAGTGAGCCATGACTGCACCACTGCACTACATCCTGGACAACAGAATAAGACACTGTTTCTAACAACAACAACCAAAACCAAAAAACAACAGACAAAATCTGCTCTGGTCCTTGCAAGATGTTAGAGTTTAACCTACATGGAGAAATGTAGGCAAGGAGATTTCAATACAGAGAACAGCTTAACAATTAATAGATATCACAACAGCCAAGATGTGGAAACAACCTAAATATCCATCGACAGATGAATGGATAAAGAAAATGTGGTATATACATAAATGGAATACTATTTGGCTTCAGAGAAGAAGGAAATATGGTGACAACATGGATGAACCTTGAAGACATTATGCTAAGTAAAAGAAGCCAGTCACAGAAAGACAAATACTACATAATTCCACTTATATGAGGTCTTTATCTAGGCCTGGTCATTACCCAGAATGGTTAGTGAGTATCTAAAATAATCAAATTCATAGAATCGAAGAGTGAAATGGTGGTTCTCAGGGACTGGGGGGAAATGCAGACTTATTAATCAACGGGCATACAGTTTCAGTTAAGCAAAATGGATAAGCTCTAGAGATCTTCTGTACAATACTGTACCTATAGTCAACAATAATATATTGTTTATTTAAAAATTCGTTGAAAGGGTAGATCTCATATTGTGTTCTTACCAAAAAAATTAAATAAGAATGAATAGGGGCCGGGCACGGTGGCTCAAGCTTGTAATCCTAGCACTTTGGGAGGCCGAGACGGGCGGATCACAAGGTCAGGAGATCGAGACCACCCTGGCTAATACGGTGAAACCCCGTCTCTACTAAAGAATACAAAAAACTAGCCGGGCGACGAGGCGGGCGCCTGCAGTCCCAGCTACTTGGGAGGCGGAGGCAGGAGAATGGCGTAAACCTGGGAGGCGGAGCTTGCAGTGAGCTGAGATCTGGCCACCGCACTCCAGCCTGGGCGACAGAGCCAGACTCCGTCTCAAAAAAAAAAAAAAAAAAAGAATGAATAGGACAACATATATGTGAGACAACATTAAGCACCAGGAAATGAGGTAAGAAAGGAAGACTTGAGAGTTGATTAGATAACAGGGAAGAAGAAAGAAAGGGGCAAAGATGATGCCATTGTCCAACTAGGTAGAGCTGATAAAGAAAATAAAAATGGAACAGCCAGAAAGATACAGAAAAATTAGAAAAATGTGGTCTCAATAGAATTCAAGAGAGGAAACTGAACTAGAAGAGAACAGATGTTTTACAATTCTTTTTTAGAAGCATGGCTGCAAAAAGGTTCAGAGAAGTGAGGCAGTAGCAGAGAGGCATGTGGAAGTCTGAAAAGGTAAGTGTGAGAGGGAGGGGAAGATATTAAAACAAATGAGTAAGTGGACAGAATGATGTAGGAAAGCTGCAGTTTTCAACTGGCGTGATTGTTCTCTCCTTCCACCCTTCCTAACCCCCACACTTGACAATGTTTAAAGACATTTTAAATGCCACAACTGGAGAGGGGAAAAGCGAAGGGCACTATTTGCCTCTATCAGGTAGAAGCCAAGCATGCTGCTAAACATTTCACAAGGCACAGGGACAGTCCTCCACAACAAAGAATTACCTCGCCCCAAATGTCAAGAGTGTCAAGGTTGAGAAGCCCTGTAATACAGTATAAGGAATACAGAAAAGAAAGATTAATCAAAGAAGTCAGCCTTCGGCAAGAACATTCAGAGAGGAGGAAGACTTTTTTGGTGTCTCTCTACTGATTGAGAATTACAGCAGAATTACAGCTAGAAGTAGCTTTCAGATTTTCAATTTGAAAAGTCTGTTGAAGTATAATGACATTCCAACTTCTTCAACAAACACATGAACACAATGTGCATGCCTTACATCATTATCCACCATGTGACTACTGGATACAGACAAACCACTTTAATTTTTTGAGGTAACAGTTAAGGTTTAAAATATGGAATACTTTAAAAAACCTCTACACACAGAGAAATTACACCTCTGTAATTTGTTAGAAGGTTAACCAGTATAAATGATCAGAGTCCATCTACTAGTATAATTTTATTTTATAAAATTTCCTACATACCCTTTAGAAACTAATTACAAATGATCCATATTTTAACAGTTCACAGAGGGATAAAATGAGAGAGAGGCCTACAAAGCACTAGTTTTTACAGTTGCAAAGTGATACTGTTATGCAGTATAGGGCAAAAAGGAATTGAGAGGTTATAAAAAACATGAGCTTGTAACCATGATTAACTTGATCATAAAAATTTCACTTTGTATAATAAGTAGGCATAAAAACATTACTTCATTTACTGACACACACACTACGTGAAAGGTACTGAGAAGAATTTAATCAAAACACTCTCTCTCTCAAATAAGAATTTTCATTCATTTAAATATTTTCTGAGCACCTAGGCACATGGGGATATAACAATGAACAAGACAGGCATAATTTCTCCTCCAAAGGTGCTTCTTTTAAGGGGGCGGTGGCTCACGCCTATAATCCCAGCACTTTCAGGGGCGTAGGCGAGCGGATCACTTGAGGTCAAGAGTTCAAGACCAGCCTGGCCAACATGGTGAAACCCCGTCTCTACTAAAAATACAAAAATTAGCTGGGCATGGTGGTGCGTGCCTGTAATACCAGCTACTTGGGAAGCTGAGGCAGAATCGCTTGAACCTCGAACCCGGGGGGTGGAGGTTGCTGTGAGCCAAGATTGCGCCATGGCACTCCAGCCTGGGCTACAGAGCAAGACTCCGTCACAAACAAACAAGCAAACAAACATCCCAAAGGTGCTTATAGTGGGGCAAATAGCCAATTACAATGTTAAATAGCCAATTACAATGTAGGGGAAGCATAAATCAGTGGAGATACAGACTTCTGGAGCAAAATGCCTGAGTTTGGATCTGACTCTGCCATTTCTAAACTGTATGATCTTGGGCAATTTTTAAAAAATCTTCATTGTGTCTGGTAATAAAACTGTTTATCTTATACGATTCTTGAGAATGTGACATTTGGGATGATATACAAGACTGACAATAAAAAGTGTGAACTTTCCTCAGAAGGAGAGGGAGGAATGCCAAAATAATGCTCGAAACAGCAGAGGGAACTAACCATGAGAAGGCCCATGGAGAGAACAAAACTGGGTTCATGAAGGAAATAAAGGTATTTCTATATAGAGTGCAGCAGACAGTGGCAAGATACGAGCCATAGAATCCAAAAAGGAGTTTGGACGTAAGAGAGTTGTTTGTTGTTTTTAAAAAATATATGCTATTATTTATTTTATTTTTTAGACATAGGGTCTCATTTTGTCAACCAGGCTGGAGTGCAGTGGGGTGATCACTACTCACCATAACCTCAAATTTCTGGGCTCAAGTGATCCTTCCACCTCAGCCTCTCGAATAGCTAAGAACTACAGGTACATGCCACTACACCTGGCTAATTTTTTTTTTTTTTTTTTTGAGACGGAGTCTGGCTCTGTTGCCCAGGTGGGAGTGCAGTGGCCGGATCTCAGCTCACTGCAAGCTCCGCCTCCTGGGTTTATGCCATTCTCCTGCCTCAGCCTCCGGAGTAGCTGGGACTACAGGCACCTGCCACCTCGCCCGGCTAGTTTTTTGTATTTTTTTAGTAGAGACGGGGTTTCACCGTGTGTTAGCCAGGATGGTCTTGATCTCCTGACCTCGAGATCCGCCCGTCTCAGCCTCCCAAAGTGCTGGGATTATAGGCTTGAGCCACCGCACCTGGCCTAATTTTTAAACTTGTTTTTTTTTTTTTTTTGTAGAGATGTGATCTCACTATGTTGCCCAGACTGGTCTTGAACTCCAGGACTCAAGTGATCTTTTTGCCTTGGCCTCCTAAAGTGTTGGGATTACAGGGGTGAGCCACTAAAACCCAGCCTGCTTATTTATTTAAAAACATACACTATATGCTTAAACATACACTATTACTATTGCTTGATTTAAATGATTTTTTTTAAATTCAAGAATTAGTAAGCCCACAGACATAAAGAACACATATAAAATACAAAAAAGAGATCTTGGTTTAAATAATCAAAAGTTGAAATCCAAAGAGCATTTACTTAATTTCCAAAGTGGATAGAGAAATATAAAGTGAGTAATTTTACAGATGTGGAACTAAAGCACAGAGAAGTTAACTGGGCCTTACTAAAGTAAAAAGCTAACAACTAGACATCAAAACAAGAAGGTTTTTCTTCATGGGCAAATACATCCTTTCAGAATCATCCAATATATGGTATCACGTATTTTTAAAGGTATACTCTATCCCTTTTGTCTTCATTTTAAAAATAACTACAAGGCTGGGTGACGTGGCTCATGCCCATAATTCCAGTGCTTTGGGAAGCCAAGATGGGAGGGATTGTTTGAGGCCAGAAGTTCAAGACCAACCTGGGCAACATAGCAGGACCCTGTCTCTTCAAAAAAAATGTTTAAAAATTAGCTGAGCATGATGGTGTGTGCCTGCAGCCCTAGCTACTCAGGTGGCTGAGGTAAGACAATCTCTTGAGCTGAGGAGTTTGAGGCTGTGGTGAGCTATAATAGAGCCACTGCACTCCAGCCTGGGCACAGAATGAGTACCCTGTCTCTTAAAACACAAACACTGCAAAGCCGGGTGTGGTAATCTCAGCTACTCAGAAGGCTTGGGGACTGCTTGAGCCCAGGAGTTTGGAACCAGCCTGGGAAACACAGCAAGAACGTGAATTGAAAAAAAAAAAGAAAATTTTTTTTAACCCTACAAATTAGTATTTTAAAGTTTAATTTATTTGACCAAAGTCAATGAATGATGAAATATATAGAGTTTGTAAACCGTAACTCTTCTTCCCCATCCTTCCTCCCTTATCAGACACTACTGGTGAAGCATGTGACAGAACTATGACTCTGCAATTGAGGCTATGAGACTTCTCTGTCATAAGCTATCACTAACATTCACTACTACCTCATCCAGTTCTGTCACAAAGCTTTCTGCTTACAAGAAAATTCTCATGTCTGGTCTTAAGCAAGCAAAAAATATTTTAGGCAAGTCTGAAGACAAGAATAATTAGGTCTCATGAAGCATATTATAAAATTTTTCTCTAAAGAATAATTCACAAATGAATCCCAGCTGAAATAGACCTAAATGTAATATTGCTCCTTCCATAAGGGACTATAGCCAGGAGATAGACATAGTTTTTATCTAAATGAAAATGTCTAGGTAATAACAAAGGGCAAGCAAAAAACAATGTCTGATCTCACTGGTTTTTCCATTTTTACTTTAAAGACAACAACACACCTCATGTTTATTCAAAAAATGGCTTACAACTAGCAGAGCAGAAACTCTTTAAAAAATTGCTTATAAAGCACTCTTTCATGTTACTATTTCATCTTAACAACTCACTTACTGAATACCTATTATTCATCGTGTGACACTATTAGACATTGTGCTACATCCTGTACACTTTGGTTCAAACTATACAGTCACGTAGAGGAGTCAGGCATACAAACAATTATAATACAGGGCAATAAAGGATAGAAGAGAAGTGCAAAGTTCCAAAAGAATGTATGACTATTGGTAAAGGTACCATAACTCGATCTTGAAAAATAAAGAGGACTAAATCAAGAGATTTTGGGCCAGGTGCAGTGGTTCACATCTGTAATCCCAACACTTTGGGAGACTGAGGTGGAAGGATCACCTGAGACCAGGAGTTCAAGACGCCTGGGCAACATAAGGAGACCCTGCCTCTACAAATAATTTTTTAAAAGTAGCCAGGTGTGGTGGCTACTTCTCAGAAGCCTGAAGCAGGAGGATTGCTGAACCCAAGAGGTCAAGGTTGTAGTGAGCTGTGATTCTACCACCGCAGTCCAGCCTGGGTGACAGAGCAAGACCCTGCCTCAAAAAAAAAAAAAAAAAAGGAAGAGAATCAAGAGATTTTTGATGGCAAAATAACTCCAAAGAATTGTCTGAAACATTAAGAAAACTATCTGTCATGAGAAGTCCTGTGGTGGGGATGGCTCCAGGCCCAATAAAATATGTGGTTAAATGAGGTTATCAAGGATTCCTTCTACCTCTCTGCTCTGCCATCTTCAGGAAGTGCTTCATCCCTTGTGATCCCAAGACAGCTGTCAGTAGCAATAGAGGCCTTATGTTCTCTTGTTCACATACAAGAGGGGAAAGAATCTTCTCCCCCAGAAATAGAATGTCTACTTCCCTTCAAATCTGATTGGTACAAATAACAGTTTACAGGGAAGTGCCATGAGTTGACTGGTTTGAACAAATGGAAATCTACCACTGGAGGTGGTGACAAATCAGCTTCTCCAAGTCTGCTGCATGCATGAACAAAAGCGGATTTCTGTTAGGAAAGAAGAGGAAAGTAGACATTAGATGGGCAGCTAACAGAATAGGCAAAGAATAAGAACTCCAAACAATGGGATAAACACACATAAGACAGAGGCACAGGGAATAAGAAACAGCATGGCTGGAGTGACAGGAAACCTAAGGTTGAACACAGTCTATAAACTCTTGTGAGTTTGTACACTATTGACAAGAGAAGTTAACAAAGGTATTTTAAGTAGAGAAGCAATATGTTCCAATATATATATATTTTTTTTTTGAGACTGAGTCTAGCTCTGTTGCCCAGGCTGAAGTGCAGTGGCGCAATCTTAGTTCACTGCAACCTCTGCCTCCTTGGGACAAGCGATTCTCCTGCCTCAGCCTCCCGAGTAGCTGGGATTACAGGCACCCACCACCACGCCTGGCTAATTTTTGTACCTTTAGTAGAGATGAGGTTTCGCCATGTTGGCCAGACTGGTTTTGAACTCCTGACCTCAGGTGATCTGCCCACCTCAGCCTCCCAAAGTGCTGGGATTACAGGTGTGAGCCACTGCATCTGACCTGTTTTTTTAAGAACATAATTGTCATAGTAATACAGAGAATAGCCAGAGATGGAGAGGTACAGTGAGAGAACAAGTTGCAGAGACTTAGCTGGCAGGCTGTTTAATAAGTAGTCCAGACTAATAAGGGAGTGGCAATAGAGAGGAAAAGAATGGAGTAAAAAATACATACAAGGTAGAAAAGCTGCAAGATTTCCATACCTATTTTAACAGATGAGAAAATTAATCTTCAGAGAGGTTAAGTGACTCGCTTTAAGATCATAAAACTATAAACATCAGTCAGAATGTAAATGGAGGTTTGATTTCCAGTCCAGTGTTCTATTATATCACAATTATACCTAAAAACCCCAACGATGCTCTAAAAGGGAACTATTTTGAATCCTGTACACTTAAAGAATGTTCTGTGTATTGGATTAAAGTGTTTCCTATCTATTCCAAGTGTCCCCATCTATTTCAATCTTTTTTTTTTTTTTTTTTTTTTTTGTTGAGGTGGAGTCTCGCTCTGTCGCCCGGGCTGGAGTACTGCGGCCGGATCTCAGCTCACTGCAAGCTCCACCTCCCGGGTTCACGCCATTCTCCTGCCTCAGCCTCCCGAGTAGCTGGGACTACAGGCGCCCGCCACCTCGCCCGGCTAGTTTTTTGTATTTTTTTAGTAGAGACGGGGTTTCACCGTGTGTTAGCCAGGATGGTCTCGATCTCCTGACCGCGTGATCCGCCCGTCTCGGCCTCCCAAAGTGCTGGGATTACGGGCTTGAGCCACCGTGCCCGGCCTCAATCTTAACATAATGTTCACATGTCACACAATGACATGGATTTAATGTCAATTTATAAAACTAAGTATATTATGTTTCTAAAGTTACTGTATTATTTGAAATAGTAAGGGTATCTGAAAGACTCAATTTGTGATGTCAAATTTACAAACTGTCCAAAATTTTAAAATTAAAAAAAAAAAAAAACCACCACAATGTGGTGGTTCTTAAATCTTGACCTTGTTCTGCAAATAAGTGCTGAATGTTCGAATGTCATTATAAATCTGGAATCAGCAGACACTTGAAAACTTTGAGAGTATGCCTCAGCTGGGCATGGTGGCTCACACCTGTAATGCCAGCACTTTGGGAGGCCAAGGCTGGAGGACTGCTGGAGTCTTGGAGTTCGAGACCAGCCTGGGCAGCACAGTGAAACCCCATCTCTACAAAAAGTACAAGTTAGCCAGGCATAGTGGCCCATGCCCATAGTCCCAGCTGCTCAGGAGGCTGAGATGGAAAGATTGCTTGAGCCCAGGTAGTTGAGGTTGTGGTGAGCCATGATTGCACCACTGCAGCTTAGGCGACAGAGCAAGACCCTGTCTAAAACAACAAAAATATGAAATAAATAAAGCCTCTTTCTGAAACTTTGGATTCTGATAACTAACTTCCACTAGCAATCACCTAAAAAGAAAACTGGGCCAGGCATGTTGGCTCACACCTATAATCCCAGCAATTTGGGAGGCTGAGGCAGGTGGATAACCTTAGGTAAGGAGCTTGAGATCAGCCTGGCCAATGGGCCGAAACCCTGTCTCTACTAAAAATACAATAATTAGCCAAGTGTGGTGGCACGTACCTATAGTCCCAGCTACTTGGGAAGCTGAGGCAGGAGAGAATCGCTGGAACCTGGGAGGCAGCAGTTGCAGTGAGCTGGGATCACGCCATTGCACTCCAGCCTGGGCGACAGAGCGAGACTCCGTCTCAAGAAAAAAGAAAAAAATGTCAAAAGAAAAACTGTTATCTCACTTTAATAATGATACTGTACCTGTTTTAGAAAAAGTCACTTGCCTAATTCTTCTAGAGTGGTGAACTTTGATTTTGCTTTATTACCATTGTACCAGGACTGGGTTAACAGGAAAACGTTTTTAAATAAAGCCTAGGCAACACTACAAGACCCTGTCTCTCACAACAAAAATGAGCCAGGCATGGTGGCACTTGCCTGTAGCCCCAGCTACTCGGGAGGCTGAGGCAGGAGGCTCGCTGGAGCCCAGCAGGCCAAGGCAGCACTGAGTTATGACTGCATTCAGCCTGGTGTCAAAGTGAGACTCTGTCTCAAGAAAATTAAAAAGTGATAAAATAAAAAATAAACATTATTTCCATTAAAAATTATATAATAAACAATATGTTTTTTTACTTTACAGGGTTAAACCTTAGTCCTCTGCTTCTTGATTCAATTAACAACTTCAGTGAATACCCATGTGCCAGGCACTGTGCTAGATGCTAGAAATGTAAATGTGAACCTAGTTGTACTATAGTTATTCAGACATACGTTTGCATAATTATTTAATGTCAGTTTTCCCCACTAAATAACTATAATATTATTTTTATTCAACCAAAACAGGTCTGTAAATGTACAAAGATGATGCCTAAAACATCAACTTCATAATATATTATTCTGTCAATGACACCAGGATTCTTTCACTCACCAGGCTAGAAATTCTTTCTTTTCAGCACCCACAAATGATTTTTCTTAAAACACACCTGTTAAAACACTCAACAAACCAGGAATATAAGGAAACTACCTGAACATAATAAACGTTTTATATAAAAAACTCATGTTAGTATCATACTCAACAGGGAAAGACTGAATATGTTTCCTCTAACATCAGGAACAAGCCAAGGATGCCTGCTTTTACCACTTCCAGTCAACACAGTACCGGAAGTCCCAGCTGAGATTAGGCAAGGAAAAAAATAAAAGGCATCCAAATTGGAAAGCAAGAAGTAAATTAACTGTTTGCAAATGACACCCTCCTATATGTAGAAAATTCCACAAAAAAGATTCCACGCACACAAAAAAACTATTAGAACTAATAAATTCAGTAAAGTTGTAGGATACAAAATTAACACACAAAAATGAGTTGCGTTCTTAAACATTAACAATGAATAATCCAAAAGAGAAATTAAGACAAGAATCCTATCTAAAATCACATCAAAAATAAAATACTTGGGAATAAACCTAGCAAAGGAGACAAGACTTTTACACTGAAAACTAAAAAACCACTGCTGAAATAAAGACACAAATAAATGGAAAGATATTCCATGTTCGTGGACTTAAAGACAGTATTTACATGTCAACATTACCCAAAGCAACCTATAGATTCAATACAATTCCTAACAAAATACTAATAGCCTATTTTTTGCAGAAATAGAAAAACCCATTCTAAAATTCATATGGCATCTCAAGGAATCCCAAACTACCGAAACAATCTTGAAAAGAACAAAGTGAAGTCTCACACTTCTTGATTTCAAAAGTTACTATAAAGCTACAGTAATTAAAATAGAGTGGCATTGGCATGAAAACAAACTTATGCACCAATGGAATAGAATACAGAGCCCAGAAATAAACCCTCAAACTTGTGGTCAAATAATTTTCAACAAAGGTGCCAAGATCATTTAACGGGAAACGGACAGTTTTCTCAACAAATGGTAATGCAAAAACCCACACATATGGTAATAGATATCCACACATAAAGACCTAAATTAAGAGCCAGAACTATAAAATTCTTAAAAAAAAAAAGGCTGGGCACAGTAGCTCATGCCTATAATTTCAGCACCTTGGGTTGAGGCAGGAGGACCACCTGAGTCCAAAAGTTTGAGACCAGCCTGAGCAACACAGTGAGACCTCATCTCCTCAGAAAATTTAAAAAACTTAGCCAGGCGTGGACGTATAAGCCTGTAGTCCCAGCTATTCAGGAGGCTGAGATAGAATTCAAGGCTACTGTAAGCCATAATCACACTAATGCACTTCAGCCTGAGTGACAGAACCAGAATCTACCTATCTTTAAAAAAGAAAGAAAACAGGGGAAAAACTTCCTGACATTGGATTTGATAATGATTTATTGAGTATGACACCAAAAGCATAAGCAACAAAAGAAAATCTAGGTAAGCTGGATTTCACCAAAATTAAAAACTTTGTGTGCATCAAAGGACACTATCAACAGGGTGAAAAGGCAGCCTACAGAATGGGAGAAAACATTTGCAAATCATGTCTGATAAGGGATTGATATTCAGCATACATAAGTAACTTCCACAACTCAACAACAACAAAAAAACCTAATTAGAAAACAGGGAAATAATGTGAATAGATATTTTTCTAAAAAAAAACACCAAAGATTAATAAGCACATGAAAAGATGCTTAACATCACCAATCATTTTTAAAAAATGCAAACCAAAACCACAATGAAATACCACTTAATACTCATTAGGATGAATATTGGGAAAAAACAAACAAACAGCAAATAACAAGAATTGGTGAGGATATAGAGAAACTGGAACTCTTGTGCACTGCTAGTGAGAATGTAAAATTTTCTGGCTATAAAATTCATAAAAGAAATGAAAGCAGAGACTCGAATATTTTTACACCCATGTTGACAGCAGCATTTTTCACAACAGTTAAA
The DNA here is from genome assembly GCF_002776525.5 of Piliocolobus tephrosceles. Classification (NCBI taxonomy): domain Eukaryota; kingdom Metazoa; phylum Chordata; class Mammalia; order Primates; family Cercopithecidae; genus Piliocolobus; species Piliocolobus tephrosceles. The sequence continues at coordinate 13,112,361 of NC_045439.1, read as the reverse complement.
ATGTGGATGCAACTTAAGTGCCCATCAATGGATGAACAAACAAAATGTAAAAATGGAATATTATTCAGCCTTAAAAAGAAAGCAAATTGTGACACATGCTACAATATGGATGGACCTTGATGACATTATACTAAGTGAAATAAGCCAGATATAGAAGGACAAATGCTGTATAATTTCACTTATATGTGGTACTTACAGTAGTCAAAATAAGAGAGACAGTAGAATTGTGGTTGCCAGGGTCTGGGGGTAAGGGAAAATGGAGAGTTTCAGTTTAGAAAAATGTAGTCATGAGACTAAGAAAACTCCACATGAAAGAATTCTACAGATGGATGGTGGTGATGGCTACACAACAATGTAAATGTACTTATGCCACAAACTATACACTTAAAAATGGTTAAGATGGTAAATTTCATGTGTATTTTATCACAATTAAGCACACAGGTTTCTGCTATCCATATCCTTCCTACTGACTTTATCCGGGTCTAATATCTCTTCATACTCGGGTTACTACAGCAGCTACTGTCTTCCTTGGTTCATTCTATTCGCTCCTCACTCTAACTTAACCTGTAGATCATTAACAGATTTACCTTCCTGGTTTACTACAGTAATCCCTGGCCTCTAAACTTTCAAAGACTCTCTATACCTTGCACAACAGGATAAAAGTAGAAATCTCCTCAATTCAGCACTCAAACTCTTCTACAGACAAATAGCTTTCCAACTGCCTGAAGTTTCCTAAGGAAAACACTCTCCTCAAGAAATTCAGTTGTCAGCTCATCCTGGTCTTCATCTATTTCCCTCCCCTAAGCTAATCTTCACTTTACACTCTCCCTTTTTCTTCACAAAGTAATTGCTACAATCTCTCGGTAAACCTGAATTTTCATAGGCCAGCTCAAGTCCCAACTGTCGCACGTTCTTTGGACTCCTGGGGTCTCACTCATTTCTCTCTACCCTGTATACCAACAGCATTCTTTGCATTAGCAGAACTCACTAGATTGTCTTCGAGTCTCATGTTGGTACACCTAATCTTTCCAATAAGAACGTGAGGGAAAAATCTATATATCAACGGCAAAAACCGCAGTTACTTTTGCACAAACCTAATATTATGTTTCTTTCCCTTCTTCCACATCATTCATCTAATGCAAAACAAAAAGCAGACTTTCAACAGTCATGTATGTAATTTTGGATGTGTGAGCTTCAGTGACTAGAATCTTAAATCAGAATAACTTTGGCGTTACTGCACTTCCGAAGGTTTACCTGTGACACAACAAATAAAAATGTTGTGACTCAACAAGATGATACATGGAAACTAGGTAGTGTAATCTAGAAATCAACATAGGTGTTTTAAATCCTAAAATTAGAGTCTGATACAAAAACCTTGTTTAAATGCTGGTGTTGGGACACAAAACAATATAGTAATCAGGTTTTGTGGGAGAGAATACTGACCTATGAGTTTTACTGAATTCATGCAAGAATGAGCCACGCTAAAACTGGGTGAAAATGTAGTCACGAGCCTAAGAAAACTCCAAATAAAACATCACTCTGTTTTTATTAAGTTCAGGTTAGGGGGAAAAATTTTTTTTTCATCAGTTACTTGAAGTAGCTGTCAGAATGAGACAGAAGCTCTTATTTTCGCTTTCAACTTTATTACACCAAAACCTTCGGACAGGGGTGGGTAGTAAATGGTGAAGAATGCAATCAATGAAGAGTAAGCAGCTCAGGAGTGTAGTAAAAACGAGCTCTCTAAATGGGGTGTAGAAGCCCACATCTTAGTTTTAGTCTAATCCATCGCCAGCTGTAGGATCCACAAGTCACTCGCCTCTCTGGGTCTGGTTTTCGGGCTCTAAAACAATATTCACACCTTTAGATCTCTAAAAGTTTTTCTGACTCCAAAATTCCATGACAAGTCTAATAACAGTTGCTATTAACAACGTATGATACTTACAAAGCAATTTCAAGTCTTTCTTCCACATTTCAGGAAGAAAGCAATTCATTTCAGCAATCTAAAGGAAACAGACGCTGTTCCGGGACAAAAGACTGTTAGTTGACCAGGCCGGGAGCAGTGGCTCACACCTGTAATCCCAGTACTTTGGGAGGACGAGGCGGGCGGATCACCAGAGGTCAGGAGCTCGAGCTCAGTCCGACCAACATAGTGAAACCACGTCTCTACTAAAAATACAAAAACTAGCCGGGAGTGGCGGCGGGCGCCCGTAATCCCAGCTACTTGGGAGGCTGAGACAGTAGAATCGCTTGAATCTGGGAGGCGGAGGCTGCAGTGAGCCGAGATCGCATCACTCTTCTCCAGTCTGGGTGACAGGACGAGACTCCGTCTCCACCCCACCCCCCCCCCCAAAAAAAGGTTGTTAGTTGAAAAAGCTAAGTAATTCTGTAAAAATGTCTACTTTCTCGTTACAGTAAGATGTTTTCGCAGAGGAAACAGTGCTCTGGTAAAGATAACCAAGACTACTTCTGTAAATCAGGCCTACTCCAGAGTACTTATTATCTGTGCTGGTATGTGAAGACGTGCTATTGTAGTTCAAAGGAGAAACAACACTCCTCAGAGTTTCTCCAAAAACGGTGAGAAAGTTCTCACCCTCGGGGTAAAGCTAGCAAGCACTGTGCAAATAAGGTAATGAAATATGCACACTTTTTGCCATTCAAGTAGTCCAACAAGCACAGCCTCCTCTTCTTCATCAAACACTCGGTATTGTCTCCCTCCCAACCTGTCAAAGCTCAATCCCAGGTTTACTCCGCAACAGTAACTTACCCGGACAATCTAACTTCCCCTGGGAGTAGCAGTCCACAGGCCTGCTCCCTTCCTAGTCCCCGTCGGCCACTCTCACGCCCACCCCCGGCGGTCGCAACCCCGCACCCGGGTAAACACGCGCCCCCGTCTCGGGAGCGGTTTCTCCGCGTCCTGGGAGCTGCGGGTCCCGCCCCTCGGCGCCCGGAGCCCGGAGCCCAGAGCCGGCCGGGCGACCGTCGCGGCTCCCTCGGGTCGCTCTCCCCGCAGCGAGCGCCACACCTCGCGCCCCTGCCCCCGGGACGGCGGCGCGCTCCAGCCCGCCCCTCGGAGCGCACAGAGACCGGCCAGTCCGGCGCCGCGGCGCCTCAGCCCCAGACGAACGACTCGCCCCTCCCCGCCCGGCGCCCCAGCGCCTCCCGCGGCGGCTCGGCCCCAGCCCCGGCACCCCCACGCCTAGGAACAGCCCCTTCCTCGCCCGGACGCCCCGCGCCACACCAGACACAGCCTCGGCTCCACAGCCTCAGAGACGCCGAGGGACACTCACCCCGGAGGCTCCTCCCGCCGCTGCTGCTGCCGCTGGGACCGCTGCCGTCGCCCCCGCCGCCGCCGCCACCAGCACCGCCGTCCGCACTGGCGCCAGCACCCCCAGCCATCCTCCTCCCACCGCCGCCGCCGCCCTCTCCTCTCCTGTCAGTGGCTCAGGCTCCGGGACTGCTCCAGGTTCCCTTCTCCGCCATTTTGACTCCTAGAGGGAGCGGGAGGAGCTCGGCTCCGCGCGGCCCTGGGGCGCCTGCGCGGCGCTGCGGAGCCGGCCGGAGCCCCCGCCCTCCCCTGCCGTCGGCGCGCTCAGGGTCACGTGACCCGACGTCGCCGCGCGCGTCGGGCCGCGTGGGGGGTGGTGCGTTCGCTGGAGCCATGGGAGCTGAGTGCGCGCGCATTATTCTTGGTCGTCGGGTGGGAGCGGGGTGTCGGGTCGGTGGGAGTTTGCAGCTTGTGGCAACATCCTGCTTATTCCAGCGAATTGCGACACATTATTAAATGTATCAGAATAGAGTTATGAGAACTGTGTCACTACTACGTCACCGGATGGCCATTTCCACCAGTTCATGTTTCCGTTCGGCGGCCGGCATCCCTCGGGTGGTCGCATGCAATGAGTGCATCTTTCTCGAAGAGAACTGCTCTTGCGCGGAAAGTCCTTGCTGACAGTCCTGGCATTCCGGTGGCTGCTTCTTGGCAGTGAGCACTTGTCTATCGTAAGCGCTTGTCTGCATGGTACTTTTACAGGCACCACCTTGCAACTTGTGTAGTAGGTTAAAAAATAATCTTTAAGAGACTGAAAAGTTTTCCTTAACAAGATACTCCTGTAAACAAAGGACAAAATTGATGAAAACACACAGTCGCCATGTAGGAGAGCCAAGTTGCTCTTCCCTAGATACCCCTTGTTCGGAAGTTTGCAATAATTTCAGCGATGCAGTAACAGGAACGCTATATTTATGGGGCACTGTCGTTTTCGAAAGAGATACATGGTTTTCATTTGAACGCCAAACCCACCCTTTGTGGTAGTCAGGATAGGTGTTTTTATCGCTGTTTTACAGTCAAGGAGACAGGCTCAGAAATACTAACAAGTAGGCAAGCCAAGATCAGAACCCAGGCATTCTGAACCCGGTGACCAGGCACCGTTACACCGTTTCCTCTGATAGACCTTAGCAACTCTGGGAATTTATTTGAAAGTATTGTATTTGCATTTTCAATCTCTACCCATTGTTTGAGAAACAAGTTTTGTGTCACACAGTTTTTTGTTTTGTTTCGTTTTGTTCTGAAACCGCCTTTAAGCTTCGAAGGATAAGAGCAGTTTGGAATTTTGTGATGTGTTTTTAACCATCTCTTGATCCTCCATTATTTTATGCTTTTCATATTCAGTGGGAGACTGACTATCATTGTTGTTTTCCTCTGGGCTTGCTTCAGATTTGTATTTTCTTCACCCTCATTCTTCATCACCTTACTTCCTTGTAAAGGATAGCTCTTTCCAATTTGTATTACTTCATTTTGTTTACTCATCTCACCCCTTTCACCCTCTTACCCAATCCTTGAAGGTCTGGAGACTAGCAGAGATTGTAGCAGTCCCTTGCCTGAAATTCCCCTCTAGCTGGTAAGGGTCACTTCAGTTGAATATACAGCCTCAGGGAGATAGACAAGAATAGCATGGAAAAGTGAGAAAATACAAAGGAAATAGGTCCATCTAATTGGAGTCTATGACTACCTCTGAGTGTCCACCTCTTGTTCCACACTTTTATACTTCCCCAAAGGCATAAGTGAACCTTATCTAAATTAAAGCCATTTACTATTATTTTCCATCATTTTGCCTTTGTCTTAATTTGCTAAATACAGTGGATACTTGAACAACACGGGTTTGAACTGTGCAGGTCAATCAATGCAACCTGGTACACGGGATTCTAAACACCCTATTGAGAGGGTGGACTTTTCTTATACTCAGGTTCCACAGGGCGGACAGGCAAACTTGAGTATGCTTGGATTGGGGTATATGCGGTAGGTCCTGGAACCAATCCCATGTATATAGTATATGGGGGATGACTGTATTGCATTAACTGAAAGAGCTATGATTAGGAAACTAAAAAGTGGTGTGTAAACACTGCTTCCTTATAATTTATGAAAATGTCAGATCAGTCCCCACCATTTACACTTATTACTAACCTTTATTACTTGACTTTGATTCTATTTCCCAAAGTTTAAAAAACAAAATTAAAATGATATCAACAACAATAGAATTGTAAGTAATTTCAGGATAACACTTTTTCTAACAGTCTTTGATGTGGAAATCTAAAACTTTTTGAAAAACCAAGTAAGGTCTCTGGTTTCACCTTGTCCTTTTGTCTGTCTGCACAGCTGGAGACTTCTAGTAGACTGTTTGGATCTAGAAACCATTTGTAAGTGATCCATGATTTTTTTCTACCCTTTAATTCATTCACTTTTTCCTTATTATACCATTTAGCTGCACTTTTGACATCCTGAATTAGCTCAGTTTACACACTCATCAGAATTTAGATGTTTATTTTAGTTCAGTCCGACACACATTTAAAGATTCTAGTACCATGTACCAAGCACGGTACTACATGCTGGGGTAAACAATAAATGGATCTTTGTACTTGAGGAGCGTAGAATCTAAATAAGAAGACAGAGTGAAAAACATTTTTTTAAAGGTTAGTGTTAAGATGGTACTAAGTGGTGGTTAACAGCATGGGTTCTAGAATCAGATAGATCTGGATGGCCATATGACACAAATAAGTCAACCAGAACCTTTTCTGGAAATTTTTGCCACACTCTCAGAGATGTTTCTTCTTACTCTATTTCTCTGGGATTATGACTCGAAAGGACATGTGAATTGGCTTTGTTTGCCAATGAGGGGAAAGCCATGTGCAGTAGGAAAGAAGGAAGACCATAAACAAAGAAACAGAAGGTGAGAGAAAGAAAAGCCATGACATTATTTGAATACCTGGGCCTACCTGGGCCTGAAACCAACCCACCACTGGTCTTTTCATTTTTAGAAGCCATTGAGTTGCCCTAACACCTCTTTTTATCTTAAGTTAGTTGGAAATGGGTAAAAACAGTGAACTTTTGGCTTGCAACCAAAAGTCCTGAATTTATGTTTTGTTCCTTTCCCTGCTCCCTCCATCAGTGAATGGCATCCCATCTACCTGGTCATCTATGCTGAAAATCAGAGTAATAAACATCTCATGGCATATTCCATGTTCTGCCACTCCAGTCTTTTCCTTCCTTTGTACCCCCTTTTCTACCATACATAACCATCCACTGAAGCCCATTCCCAGAGTCTTCTTCCTGGAAATACAGGATGGAAGCTGGGTTTTTAAAATTAAGGAGAAAAGATAAATTTTATCTCTCCCTATTTCTCTGCATGTAACAATCCTGTTTTCATGCACTTTTCTGAATTTCCTGAAGTCTAAAAGGTGAAGAGGATTGAAAACCCCAGAACAGTGATAAGTACCTTGTAGATGCTTAATTAAGAAGTGCTTAATAATTATTCAATTTTCATTTTTTTTTTCCTCGAGACAGAGTCATGCTGTGTCACCCAGGCTGGAGTGCAATGGCACGATCTTGACTCACTTCACTTCAATCTCCGCCTCCTGGGTTCAAGTGATTCTCCTGCCTCAGCCTACCAAGTAGCTGGGATTACAGGTGCGCGCCACCATTCCTGACAAATTTTATGTATTTTTAGTAGAGACAGGGTTTCACCATGTTGGCTAGGCTGGTCTCGAACTCCTGACCTTGTGATCTGCCCACCTCGGCCTCCCAAAGTGCTGGGATTACAGGCGTGAGCCACTGCGCACGGCCTTAAAAATTATTAAATTAACAAATAATAAAATTAATAAAGCTTTTAGAAAATAATATTAGAAAATATTCATTGCCTTGGGGAAGAAAAGACAAGTCACAGAAAATATTAATCACGAAGACAAGATTCATAGATTCAACTGTATTTAAAATATGAACTTAAGTGCATCAAAATGTACTGATATGGTTTGGATGTTTGTCCACTCCAAATCTCATGTTGAAATGTAATCTCTAGTGTTGGAAGTGGGACCTGGTGGGAGGTGTTTGGATCATGGAGGCAGATCCCTCATGAATGGCTTAGCACCATCCCCTTGTGATGGTGGTGGGAGGCAGACAGGTTCCTAGGCAGGAAGGCGCGGCTCCCTGGTGAAACCCCATCTTCAAACCAGAGATGGCCTAAAGCCTGGGAGCCAGGCTGCCAGTTCCCAGTGAAGTCCGTGACCTGGAGTGAGAACTTCTTGATGCCTTTCAGCCAATCAAGTGGTGCTTTTTCCAGGCCTGCCCACAGACCAATCAGCATGCATTTCCTCCTGCCCATGGACCAATCAGCATGCACTTCATTGTGTGCCAGTAACCCCCCCACCCCTCCAGGCCCAACCGGACTCAGAGACTCATTCAGAGTAGGCACTTTGGGTCTCCTCTGAGAGCTGTTTGGTTGCCCAATAAAACTCTTCTCCACTTTGTTTATCCTCCCTCCAGTTGTCCATGTAACCTATTCTTCCTGGACATGAGAAAAGAACTCGCGAACCTTCAAACGGCGGGAGTGAAAGAAGCTGTAACACTTTCCTGACTGGCTCGCTGAGCTGTGGGTGGTGACATACTCCCAGACGGTAGGAGTGAAGAGTGGCGAACCTTCTGGGGCCCAGACCTCGGGATTCCCCAAGCCAGAGTTGTAACACTATGGCCCTCCTGCCCTCCGCGGGTGCTGGGCTACTGCCTCACGTGATAGGAAGCAGTGGCGGGGCTCGGCCAGCCCAGGAGCTGCAGGCTAGAGTGGGGTGATGGGATTGAAAGAGCTTTAATACAAATGGGCTGAAACATGCCCCCCGCCCAAAACACACCCCTCTGCTGTGCTGTGGGTGACAAGAAGGAGAGAAGAGCTGCGGCCCTTCTGGGAGCCTAGACCTCAGGGCTCCCCAAACTAGGGCTGTGACATGCTATAGCACTCTCTTTGGGGGCTCTGTGGTTCCTGGTGTTTCCAGGCTTTTGGGTGCCACTGTGTTTGCCTTGTCCAGACGCTGGTGCCCACAGTGGAAGCTGCTTGTGGGTATGTCTGGTCCAGCTGCAGCCTCGCATACAGCCGGCGCCTGTGCCAGTGCCTGGAGCTGCCCACCCCACCACAGCAGCCAGCGTACCTGGCTGTGTGCAGTGGCCAGATCCCGTGCTGGCTCACTCACATACCCCTCACTGCTCTGCACCTGGCTTGTCCTTGGCAAGCATGGGATCCAGACTGGTAGTGCAAGCTGAGCACAGCCTGCCAGGCCGAGTGGGCAGAATGAGCCCAGCAGGTGTGAACAAAACTCAAGCAGAGGTGCTGCCGGCCACAGAGGTTTCCAGCTGGCGAAGCTGCACGTGAAGGATCCTGTGACATTTTGGGATGAATGAGTTCTCTGAATTCACCGGTGATCTGGTTGTTTAAAAGGGTGTGCACCACCCCGCCACTGACCAGTCCATCTCTTGCCATGTGATACTGCTTGCTCTCCCTTTGCCTTCCACCATGATTATAAACTTTCTAGGATCTCACCAGTAAAGCCTGCAGAACTGTGAGCCAATTAAACCTCTTTTTAAAATAGATTACCCAGACTTAGGTATTTATAGCAACACAAAAACGGACTAACACATATACAATAGAGGGAAAAGACAAGCCATAAAATGGAAAAAGATATTTGTAATATATAAAACCAAAAAACAGCTTATATCCAGCATATGTAAAGAATGCTTACATTTTAGTAAGAACAAGACAACCAAACAGGAATGACAAAAGACTTGAACAGCTGGGTGCAGTGGCTCATGGCGGTTATCCCAGCACTTTGGGAGGCCCAGGTGGGTGGATCTCTTGAGCCCAAGGGTTCAAGACCAGCCTGGGCAACATGGCAAAACTCTGTCTCTATGAAAAAAGACATAAATTAGCTAGGTGAGGTGGCATGTGCCTGTAGTCCTAGCTACTCAGGTAGCTGAGGTGGGAGGATTATTTGAGCCTGGGAGGTGGAGGTTGCTGTGAGCTGAGATCACACCATTGCACTCCAGCCTGGGTGACAGAGTGAGACCCTGTCTCAAAAAACAAAACAAAACAAACAACCCAAAAACAAAACAAAAAAAATTTAGACAAATTAAATTTAATAGAGTTTACTTGGTTAAAATGATTTGTGAATTGGGCAGACCCCTGAGCCAGAAGAGGTTCAGAGTGACTGTAGAGCTGCTATGGAGTCTGATAATATTTATGGATAGGAAAAGGAAAGTGATGTACAGAAAATGGAGATGAGTTACTATATAGCACATCCTTGACATAAGTAACGCCATCTTAGAAAAAGACTCCATCATATATTTCTTTTTTTTTGAGACGGAGTCTCGTTCTGTCACCCAGGCTGGAGTGCAGTGGCATGATCTCAGCTCACTGCAAGCTCTGCCTCTTGGGTTCACGCCATTCTCCTGCTTCAGCCTGCCGAGTAGCTGGGACTACAGGCACCCGCCACTGCGCCCAACTAATGTTTTGTATTTTTAGTAGAGATGGGGTTTCACTGCATTAGCCAGGATGGTCTCGATCTCCTGACCTTGTGATCCGCCCGCCTTGGCCTCCCAAAGGTCTGGGATTACAGGCGTGAGGCACCGCGCCCACCTCCATCATATATTTCAAAAGGCAAAATGCCAACAAGGTACAGATGTTCACAGAGAGACAACCCCCAACCAGATAAGATTGTAACCCTTTACTATCAGCCCTCACCAGATGACTCAAATACTTTAGCAGGACTTGATCAGCTGTTGACGGCCATTTTAACAGATACTGTCTTTCTGTTACTCGTGGTCAGCACCTGGTTTTTGCCTTTGAAGGCTCTGCCCAAATCACTGACTTTTCCTTGAAAGATGTTGATGACTGTCTGGATTAGCTCAGGACATTCTGCTTGTCCGTGTCGCTCTCCTTGGACTGGTTTGTTAACCCCTTTTACTATTTTCTTCTGATGTTAAATTTTACTTTTATGTGGAAATTTTAATCTATGACATTTACACATTAAGCATACTACTATGTATGTTTGCAATATTGACTGACTTGTGGATTGACTTGAGCCTGTGCCCCCATGGCTCTGACTAGAGTGAACGGGAAGTAATAAGAAGAATTGCCTGTTTGGTTACTCTATTAACTCATGGCTTTCATGAGTGAATAAGCATCAGAAAAAGTTTGACCTTGTAGAAAGACACAAAAGTGCATGGACCCGGTTATGTTTGACCTTGTACTGCTCATGACAGCTACAGAAACACCTGGGTTGGTTACAGCCTGGCAGTTGCCTTATTTGAATATGGTTTTAAGAGTTGGCCACCTATGATTGGCCAAAACTCTCATTAGCACAAAAGTAGGTTACAATTTGTTTATACATCCAGTCAGGTTACAGTTCACTATGTAGGAGAAACTTTTTTTTTTTTGAGATAGGGTTTTTTTGAGATACTCACTCTGTTGCCCAGGCTGGTATGCAGTGGCATGATCACAGCTCACTGCAGTCTTGACCTCCCCAGCCTCAGATGATTCTCCCAACTCAGCCTCCTGAGTAGCTAGGACTACAGATGTGCACCACCACACCTGGCTAATTTTTGTATTTTTTGTAGAGATAGGGTTTTGCCATATTGCCCAGGCTGGTGTCAATCTCCTGGGCTCAAGCAATCTGCCCATCTCGGCCTCCTAAAGTGCTGTGATTACAGGTGTAAGCCACCACATCTGGCCTGCAAGAAACCTTTAGGCCCAAGTTAAAATACATGAGGATGCAGCCTCAGGCTACACTGAATCTAATAATGGATACACCTACTATCTGATTTAACCTCCATATCCACGTTCTAAGAGAAATATGCGTTATTTTCCTGAGGCTATGTGCTTAGTAAATGATAGTGCTGGAATTTGACCTTTAATCTTTTGGACCCCAACTGCCAATCTTTTCATGTCAGTATAACAGAAATCCATTGAAGAATATCTGGATGTAATTCAGGAGAAGAGGAGGAATGTGAAATTTAAAAATGAAAAGGTGGCCAGGGGCGGTGGCTCAGGCCTGTAATTCTAGCACTTTGGGAGGGTGAGGTGGGTGGATTGGGAGTTCCTGAGGTCAGGAGTTCGAAACCAGCCTGATCAACATGGAGACACTCCATGTCTACTAAAAATACAAAAATTAGCCAGGCGTGGTGGTGCATGCCTGTAATCCCAGCTACTCGGGAGGCTGAGACAGGAGAATCGCTTGAACCCGGGAGGCGGAGGTTGCAGTGAGCCGAGATCGTATCACTGCACTCCAGCCTGGGCAACAAGAGTGAAACTCCATCTCAAAAAAAAAAAGATGAAAAGGTGCCAGGTGTGGTGGCTTGTGCCTGCAATCCTAGCACTTTGGGAGGCTGAGGCGAGAGAATTGCTTGAGCCCAGAAGTTTGAGACCATCAGCCTAGGCAAAATTGTGAGACTCTGTCTCTACAAAAAAAGAAATTAACTGGGCATGGTGATGCATGCCTGTGGTCCCACCTACTTGGGAGGCTGAGGTGGGAGGATTGCTTGGATCCAGGAGTTCAAGGCTGCAGTGAATGTAAACCAAAAATACAATTCTAAGGCCTCCCCACCATCTAAATGAACCTCTCCTCTCTGCCAAGGGCATGCCACAGTTAACCCAACAGGGCAGCCATTAAATCTTAAGGCTCCAAAATAATCTCCTTCAACTCTATGTCTCATATCCAGGACGCACTAATGCAAGAGGTGGGCTCCCAAGGCCTTGGGCAGCTGTTCCTGTGTGGCTCTGTAGGATACAGGCCCCATGACTGCTTTCACAGGCTGGCGTTGAGTGCCTGTGGCTTTTCCAGGTGCATGGTTCAAGCTGTTCATGGATATACCATTCTGGGTTCCAGAGAATGGTGGCTGTCTTCTCACAGCTCACTAGGCAGTGCCCTAGTAGCGACTCTGTGTGGGGGCTCCAACCTCACATTTCCCCCTCTGTATTGCCATAGTAGAGATTCTCCGTGAGGGCTCTGCCCCTGCAGCAAACTTCTGCCTGGACATCCAAGAGTTTTCATACATCCTCTAAAATTTAGGTGGAGACTCCCAAAGCTTGACTCTTGTCTTCTGTGCACCCACAGGACCGACACCACATGGAAGCTTCCAAGGCTTGGGGCTCGTTCCCTCTGAAGCAATGACCCAAACTCTACCTTGATCCTTTTTAGCCATGGCTGGAGCTAGAGTGGCTGGGACGCAGGGTACCATGTCTGGAGGCTGCACAGAGAAACAGGGTCTTGGGCCCAGCCCATGAAGCCATTTTTTCCTCCTAGGCCTCTGGGCTTGTGATGGGAGGGGCAGCTGTGAGGATCTCTGAAATACCCTGGAGAAATTTTCCTCATTGTCTTGGCTATTAACATTTGGCCTCTCTTTACTTATACAAAGTTTTATTGCCAGTGGCTTGAATTTCTCCCCACAAAATGGGTTTTTCTTTTCTACCACATGGTTAGGCTGCAAATTTTCCAAACTTCTATGCTCTGCTTCTGTTTTAAGCATAAGTTCCAATTTCAGACCATCCATTTGTGAATGCATATGACTGTATGCTTTCAGAAAAACCTAGGTCACGTCTTGAATGCTTTGCTGCTTGGAAATTTCTTCTGCCAGATACCCTAAATCATCTCTTTCAAGTACAAAGTTCCACAGATCTCTAGGGCAGGGGCAAAATGCCACCAGTCTTTTTGCTAAGGCATAGCAAGAGTGGCCTTTGTTCTAGTTCTCAATAAGTTCCTCATCTCCATCTGAGACTAACTCAGCCTGGACTTCATTGTCCATATATCATACTATCAGCATGCTATCATATATCATACTATCAGCATTTTGGTCAAAACGATTCAACAAGTCTTCAGGAAGTTCCAAACTTTCCCACATCTTCCTGTCTTTTTCTGAGCCCTCTAAACTGTTCCAACCTCTGCCTATTACCCAGTCCAAAGTGACTTCCACATTTTTAGGTATCTTTATAGCAGTACCCCACTCCTGTTACCAATTTTCTATTAGTCTGTTTTTACACTACTATAAAGAACTACCTGAAACTGGATAATTTATAAGGAAAAGAGGTTTAATTGATTCATAGTTCCACATGGCTTGGGAGGCTTCAGTAAACTTACAATCATGGTGGAAGGCAAAGGGGAGCAAGGGGCATGTCTTCCTATATCATCTTCTATTACTGTTGTGCTTACAATCCAAGTGTGTTACTGTTGTTGCCAGTTGCAGAACCTGAATGTGTTTCCCACTTTTGCAACTCTTCTGCTTTTGTTGCTTATTTATCTGAGGATCTCGATCATTGAGGTTGTGCAATTGTAAAGACAGACGCAAATACGAAGAGAGGCACTTTGTTCCTCAAAGGCTTTTGGCTCTTTTTTTCTCCCCTATTTTTCAGAGACTTGTGTTCTGGAGCCTTTGGTTCTTGAATGAGAATTAAACATGTTTTTCTAGAGAGGAATGAATTCGAGATGTTTGGGGCTGAGGTAGTGCAATCTTAATTCATTATATAATTTTCTAGAACTTTAACACCAGTTTATTTAGAGCATGAACATTTATAAAAATCACATTAAAAAAGGTAAGTGGGCGAGGGTGTCTTTCTCATTCATTGTGTACATACAGCTCAGAAAACCTGATCTCTAGGCTATAGCTCTAATTAAGTCCTTTTATATAACTGCAGAAGGAAGTTCTTGCATTGTGGGTCACTGAGAACACATTGAATCCCAGCCCACTATACAATTTATTGAAAATTGTAGAGATTTGAGTTAACAGTGCTAGTCTTTTGTGACTTGCAGAAATTAAACTGAGGAATGCTGTTTGTATTGGTAATTTGAGCATCTAAAAGAGCTGTCTCCTGGGGTGGGGGTGGGTGGCAGGGAGCTTAACTGTGTTGTGGCTGAATTTGGAGTCACCACTGTCAAAAGTGTTTTAAGGCTTTTGTCCCAGAGAAAGACTTAAAATGCTTAAATCTCACTTGAACTGCACTCTATTCTAAACTTCTCAAGATTAGGATTAAACCAGTCAAGCTTGCCTATTATTGAGCTCTTTCTCACTTTGCTTCAGAATTTTTGTTGCTTTGTAAAAATTAAAAATGGGGTATTACTGGAAGAAAAAAGGCTTGACTAATACCGTATTTCTTAAAGCTCTTTTGTTGTTAGCAATAGAAATCCAGCACCACCTAGTTTAAGCCCAAAGCAGGATTTATCATAAAGCATATAAAGAGAGGCCCAGAACTCAAGGAGAGGAAAGTGTCCTAACTTCAGAATAGGGAGAACCAGGGCTTTGAACACAGGTAGGATGTTCCCTCTGGCTCTTACATCTGGTTCTTTGAGCAGCTTGGCTGCATTATTAACTCACTGTGGAAGGGCTTTCTTGCTAGGTAGAAAAAAAACATGGCTCCCAAGTTACAACATCCATTCCAACCAACAGACTGGGTCCCAGCACTCTCTTTGGTCCAATATTTGAATCAAGTTGTGTTAACAACTGTGGTCAGGAAACAGAGCAATGTTGCACTGAATCATTTCTTACAGGACTCATGTAACCTAGAGGTGCTCAAATTATTATCTAGGGATATCTAAGGCAAAATTAGAGTTTACCTGGTGTGACTGGGCAGGATAAGCCAAGGGAAGACTGAGAACAAGGAGATGAGGTTAGAGAGGTGGCTAACCATGGTTCTTGCAGGTCCTTGATTGGTTAGGGTAAGATTCCAGAGCACAGTTGCCCAGTGGAAATGTAACATGGGCTGGGCATGGTGGTTAACTCCCATAATCCTAACATTTTGGGAGGCCGAGGCAGGTGGATTGCTTGAGGCCAGGAGATCAAGATCAGCCCAGGCAACATGGTGAGACATGCCCCAGAGTTAGGAGGTGGGGCCTTTGGGAAGCAATTAGATCATAACACAGCCCTCAAGAATAGGATTAGTGCCCTTATAAAAGAGGCCCCAGAGAGCTACCTTGTTGCTTCCATCATATGAAGACACAACCAGAACAAGGAAGTGGGCCCTCACTGGACATCAAATCTACCAGCACATTGATTTTGAATTTCTAGCATCCAGAACTGTAAGAAATACATT
Organism: Piliocolobus tephrosceles; assembly: GCF_002776525.5. NCBI lineage: Eukaryota > Metazoa > Chordata > Mammalia > Primates > Cercopithecidae > Piliocolobus > Piliocolobus tephrosceles. Next base: position 13,096,975 of record NC_045439.1, on the reverse strand, counting down.
TCTGTCCTTTGTAAGTCACCCAGTCTGTTGTATTCTAACAGCCTGAACAGATTGAGAAAGTAACAGAAAGGAACAAAAGTAACTGACCTGCTTCTTCATATTCATAAGCATGAAAGGACAACCAAGGATCATAAGATGTTTGAATAACTAGCAGGTTCAAAATGAATAAATAAAATGTACCCTAGAAGAAACACAGATAGTTCATGGAATAGAGATAACTTTTTAAAAGTTCAGATTAATATTGTGAAAGAAATCTAAAGTGATAGCATCTATAAAATACTAACAGGTGACTGTAAAAGCAAAAAATAGTATGTTTTAAAACTATAATTCTAAAATAAAAAATCATGGGCTAGAAGAAAAAGTCAAGGGAATCTGGCAAAATGTAGAACAAGGGACAAAACGTTGATGAGTGAGAAAAAGGTTGAAAGACAGAGGTGACCCGCTAAGAAGGGCCAATGTCCATCAATAAGAATTTGAGGTTGAGAACACAGAAAACAGAGAGAAGCAAATAAACAGGAATAGTGTTCCCAGAGCTAAAGAACCGTGACTTCAGATAGAAAGGTCTTACCCACTGCTAATCCATATGAATGGAAAAATACCCATATCTAACAGTATCCTGGAGGAACTTCACAATTCCAAGGACAAAAAGGAATGCCTGAAAGATTCCCAAAAGGAAAAAAGAGGGCACTCCAAGGAATGACAACTATATTGGCATTTTATTTCTTATCAGCTCACTAGGTGCTGGAAAAGAAAGGAACAATGCCTTTTGAAAATCTTTGAAGGACAATGATTTTGAGCCCAGAGTTCTATAACCATTCAAATTAGCATTTAAATGGAAACCAAAATGTATGTATTTTGATTTCCAAGGGCTGAGGAACTTTATCAGCTGCAAACCCTTCCTGAAAGAACTGCTTAAGGATGTACTACAGCAAAACGAAATCTAAGAAAGAGGAAAATACCAGCTGCAGAAACAGAGCAATTCAAAGAAACCCTACTGTTACTTGCGCAATAGGCCCCCAAAAGGAATAATGTGAAGACACAGAATCATTGTAGTGGATAAAGTTTTATTACAGTACTAAATTTAAAAATCACAGTATATTTACTTTTCCCTCAAGAGAGTCTGGGCACAGTGCATCATGCTTGTAATCCCAGTACTTTGGGAGGCTGAGACAAGAGCATGGCTTGAGCTCAGGAGTTTGACATCAGCCTGGGTGACACAGTGAGACCCGTCTCTACAAAATAAGAAAGTTAGCCTTAGTGACAGATAATTAAATTACCTTTTCTACCAGGTCCAAACACTCATTTGACCCTGCCATGAATATTTTTTTATATCATCAGCAGACTACAGAAATTTGTTCTTGGTTTTCAGTGTTAAGAATTAACCTACAGACAATTTATGGAATATTTAATTTGCATTAGAGAACAGTGTGCTATAAACTCTGCCAATGCCAGGGCATGTTAAGAGGTATATAAAGTATAGGTAGAAAGGAAGACAAAGGGAAGGAGTAGGGGTGCCAAGTCCCTCAGCTTACCCAGCAGAAAAGAGATACTTAGTGTGAGGTAGGGTTGGGGCCCAGGGGAGGGTGTCAGGAGAGTTTAGGAGAGGATAGGACACGTGGGTGGAAAGTGAGGTGAATGAGGGCTGGGAGGTTGCAGGGGGCGCTGAGTGGAAAAGGCGGGGCAGAGCAGGGTGTGCTGAATGGAGAGAGTGGAGCAGAGCAGGGGTTGCAGGATGGAAGGGGCAGTGCAGAGCAAGTGGTGCTGAGCAGAAGGGGTGGGGCAGAGCACGTAGTGCTGAGTGGAAAAGGCAGTGCAGAACAAAGAGTGGTGAGTGGAAAAGGTGGGGCAGAGCAGCGGGTGCTGGGCGGAAGGGGCGGGGTAGGGGCGAGGGCAGAGCGCCCCCTCGTGGCTGGGGCGCCTGCGCAAACCAGCTGCCTCACGCTCACTGGAGATCGCGCTACTTGACCGCACCTCACTTGTGCTGTCCACGCCTGACTTTGTCTTACCTGACGCGATATGCCTCTCCTGCGTGGGCGCTGTCCTGTCCGCCGCCACTACCGCGACGTGGCCCTGCTTGGCCTGCAGCCAGGTCCCCGCTTCGCCCACTCGGAGCCCCCGCGCCAGCGGCACCTTTCTACCGCCGTGAGTTGAGACCCAGCCATCATGGCGGCGCGGACAAGGCGGGCGGGAAGCGCGTGGCCCAGGCAGGGCGCCCCGACGGGTGGGAAGAAGGGAGGACAGGGCTTGCAGGCCTCGCGTGGGAGGCTCCTGTGGCTTGGCCGCCGTTGGGGGAGGTTCCTGGGAGAGGGTCGCAGTGAGGATGCTGTCGTCAGGCGCAGGGGCGGAAAGCCTGGGACCCTGAGGGCCGCGCGGGGATTGGGCCTCCTTCGTTGTTACCGTTTACCGGCACCTGGCTCGGGGGCGGGGCTGTGGTTTCGCGGAGGAACGGTTTACCATCCTCGGACGTTCTCGGCACTGCCAAGATTTAACATTTTCGATAAAATGGTGGAAATCCTGGGCTGCATCAAAATTCCACAGTGTGAAGGTTGGAACCGGAGAACCGTTAGATGAAAAATGAATTGAAAAAAAAAAATCAGGTGATCCATGAATCGATTTTCAGCTTTTTAGATTTCAGCATTTTAAGTTCTTGTTTCTAGGACAAAGGTCTAGTTGCTCAAAATGTTTTTTAAAGTACTTTTTGTTAGGCAGCAAGTCACTGGTCCAGGAAGCCATACTCAGCAGCGCATTTCGTCTTCTCTTCCAGGAAATGGCTGTTGGACTTGTGGTGTTTTTTACGACCTTTTTAACACCAGCTGCATACGTGCTAGGCAACCTGAAGGACTTCAGAAAGAATTAGATGGAAGAAGATGTTGAACAGCTGTTAATGTCCAAAAAACTTTCAGAAAAAGCTGTGTTTTTGTTAACGAGAGCAAGATTACCTAGTTGAGTGATGCAACCATTGTGGTATTCACTTTCCTCTTGTTTATGATGAATATTTTGCACTTTTTTAGTACTGTGCATTATATAGATGTATAGTGAAAAATGTTCTGCCTAAGTGTTAAATAAAACAGAAATACTTATTTGTGCTTGGTAATATGTGTGCATATTATTTTCTAAACATCGTGAAAGCTGATGAAAATTTACTGAGAACTGCTGTGAAAGGTCAGACTTAGTGACTCAAGGGGTGACATTAAGCGTTACTGTATGGGAGTGAATGTATCTAGTGATATCACCCTTAAAAGATTAGATGTGGAGCTGTGAGGTAATGTAAGTTTAGCTAAATGGTTTTTATGTTCTATTAGTACTGCCATGCCACACTTCACAATTTGCTGTGAGAAGTACAACCATTTCTTATCTTTCCCTCTTTAAATGACTACACTTCAGAAGGTGAAGAGTCAGTACATCTCCTATTTTATGTTCTCTTAGTCTTCTGGGAGGTTTGAAGAATCATACACATCTTTGAACTGTCTTAGCTGTTGATTATGCTGTTATCATGGGCAACATAGTTCAACTCTGAGCCTTGGTTTTCTTATCTCTGTAATGGGGACTTAAAATTGCTATCTTGAAGGGATGTTGTGGGAATAAAACATTGAAGAAAGATAAAGTACCTTTCAACAGAGTACCTGAAACAATAGTCAATAAATAGAAGTTATTGTTTGAGGATATACAAGGTTGCTAATATTCATTCATTCAACAAATACTGAATTCCTGTGATGTGCCAGTTATTGTGTGAGGTCAGTATACCCCAAATAGACTCCTTCCTTGTTTAGCTTACAGGTCCTAGAGGGCTAATGTTTTGTTACTTTAGTATTTTTACATTTCTATCTCAAAATTTATATTGATGTATTAGTCGATGTTCTCCATAGAAACAGAAAAAATAGGATGTGTATATATACACATTTATATATGGAGAGAGAGAGATTGGTTTATTTTAAGGAATTGGCTCATGGTTGTGGAAGCTGGCAGGTCATAAATCTGCAGGACAGCCTGGTAGGCAGGAAGACACAGGAAGGAGTTGGAGTCCCAGTCTGAGGACAGTCTTCTGTCAGAATTCCCTTTTTGCTAAAGCCAGTCTTTAAAGCCTCCGACTGATTGGATGAGGTCCGTCTACACTTTGAAGTACTATCTTCTTTACTCAAGGCCTACAGATTTAAATGTTAATCTCTTACAATCTTCACAGAAACACCTACATAGTATTTGACCAGATACCTGGGAACTGTGGCCTAGCCATATTGACACAAAATTAACCATCACAATTGGATAAAATAATTTTTCAGAGTGAGAGCATGAAAAAGGTTGGTGATACCCCTGAAATGTAAAGGTGTGAGCACAGTGGCTAATCAAAATCTTAGCAGTTTCTTAAGATCTACCTTCGCTGTTCACTGGTTGCAAACCTGCTCCTAGGCCCTTTACGTGAACTCCCATCGGGACACAGGCTCAATCTTCTGATTTCTTGTATTCAGTGAGACCTTGCTTTTGCTGCCAATTTTGAACTTACTTTTTCCTTCTCTAACTCTGATGGCTTTGTATTTCGACTTCTGATGCCTGCCTTCATGTGCTCCAAATTATGGCAAAAGACAGCTTTACCCTCCTAGCTGGGGAAGAATATTGAGCTATAGGAATCTTTTCCATAGAACTTTAGCACTTAGTGTTCTGAACTGTTTGACACTCAAGTTATTGAGTACTCTCATGCAATAAAACTGTATGTTAGAAAATGGTAACTTATTTTGATGAATGAACTCTGTTGCCTTGTCTCGTTAATTTTATACTCATAAAGGTGTCACATTCAAGGTACAGTTTGTTCTTGTTTGGGGTAGTTTTGTTCTATAAAGGCACTGTGAACACTGAATTAATGAATACTGAACTAGGGGAAATTCAGAGTTAAGTTCCTGTGGGCCTCTGGTCATAACATTTTTGTCAGCCTCTCAGTCTATAACTTATTTTATGTATGTTTCTTTTTAAAAACACCTTATTTAATGTACAGATGCTCTTGGACTTAACAATGGGGTTACCTCCTCATAAACCCATTGTAAATTGAAAGTACTGTAAATTGAAAATGCATTTAATCTACCTAACCTGAATATCATAGCTTAGCCTAGCCTACCTTAAATGTGCTCAGAACATTTATAAATCAAGTGCTGTTTTAAATGGAACCTATTTATAATTTATGCACATATGCATAAACAGAGACATACAATATGATACTTTGGTAGGTTCAAGAGTTGAGGGAGTCACATCTCTAATGTTATGCGTGATGTCAGCCTTCAATCAGCTGAGCTTCCTTATTCCACGGTTCCCACCACACCTTGACTTGACATCACTGAGATTTCTACTTCTTTCTTCTCCATAGGACCCTGCTATTTTTCCTTTTACTTATTGAACCTTATCTTTTTGTAGTATGTGAACTATTTTATTTTTATTTTTTTTTGAGACAGTGTCTCACTGTGTTGCCCAGGCTGGAGTGCAGTGGCACAATCATAGCTCACTGAAGCCCCGAACTCCTGGGCTCAAGTGATTTTCCCACATTGGCTTCCCAAAGCTTTTGACTACAGTCATGAGCCCCTGTGCCCAGCATATTCACTTTTTAACTCTGTTTGAAATCACCTTTGCCATAGTATCACACACTGTGGTTTGGCTGCTTATTTCCCTGCTATGAATTTGATAGTTCTTTCTTAGTCTTAGCCTCTCTTTTTTTTCTGTTGTAAAATGTATTCTTTCTTTATATTCTCATTCCTGTGAATAACTTCAGTTACCATATACTTGTTTACTCCCATATCAATCACCCTGTCCCATATCTTTCTCCTGAAATCCAGATAATTATGTGTATTTGCTTAACATTTCCTCTTGGATATTGTATAGACACTTCAGATTTAAAAATCCAAACCTGAAACCTTTCTCTCCTCAAACCTGCTCTTCTTCCTGTGCATTGAGTGATTCATTCAATATTTGATCATGTTTGGACACTTACTGTACACCACTGTACACTGTGCTAGGAACTGGATATATACTGAGGAACCAAAAAGACAAAGTCTGTGCCCTAACTTGCTCTAGAAGAGGAGATAGACAAACCTGTAACCTTAAATACGTAATCATAAATAGGGTATGAAAAATAACCACGGGTCCTAACTTAAATTGGGGGAGGAGAGAGTCACGGAAGTTATGTTTGCTAACATGATATTTAAGTTAACCTGAAAGATAAATAGATGAAGAGTGGGGGAAGGAAATGAAAATTTTAGGCAGAAAGAACATCATATATGACACCCTGAGGGGGCCAATATCTTTAACATTTTGAAGAATTGAAGAAAGCAATGTTTAAGGGTTTTGAGTGAGAAGGAAAGTGGTATGAGAAGATGATGATGGGCAGGTGAGAGCCAAATCCTTACAGGCTGTGTTTTATGGACATTTAAAGTTTTATTGTAACTACAAGTTGACTGCCTTGTACCTCTAATTTGAAAATCTGAAATCCAAAATGCTCCAAGATCTGAAATTATTGAGTGCTGACATGATGCTCAAAGGAAATGCTCATTGGAGCATTTCTGATTTTGGATATTTAGCTCATTGGAGCATTTCTGATTTTGGATTTTTGGCTTGGGGATGCTCAAGTGGTAAGTATAATGCACATATTTCAAAATCTAACAAAATTCAAAATCTGAAACACTTCTGGTCCCAAGCATTTTTTTCTTTTTTTGAGACAGGATCTTACTCTGTCACCCAGGCTGGAATGTAGTGGTGCTATCATGGCTTACTGCACCCTTGACATCCTGTTCTGAAGTGATCCTCCCACCTTAGTCCCTTGAATAGCTGGAACCACAGGCATGTGTCACCATGATCAACAAATTAAAAAACTTTTTTTTTTTTTTGTAGAGACGGGGTCTTGCTATGTTGCCCAGACTGCTGTCGATCTCCTGGACTCAAGTAATCCTCCTGCCCTGATCTCCCAAAGTGCTGGGATTACAGGCATGAGATACTGCACCCAGCCCTAAACATTTTGAATAAGAGATATTCAATCTATACAAGAAAAGGGTTTTCAGCAGGAAAGGGTTAGGATCTGGTTTTGGTAAGACAACCCAAGTACTTTATGAAAGTAAATACAATGAGAATTAGATCATGTTTGGCTTGAATCTCAAAAGTAAGCTAGTATGGTCATTTCAGCCACCAAAGGTAGACAGGGAAACCATCTTTGTCTTTACTGTAGCTCTGATTTTACAGTCTTTTTTTTTTTTTTTTGACGGAGTTTCGTCATTGCACCCAGGCTGGAGTGCAATGACATGATCTCGACTCACTGCAACCTCCTCCTCCTGGGTTCAAGCAATTCTCCTGCCTCAGCCTCCTGAGTAGCTGGGATTACAGGTGCCTGCCACCATATCTGGCTAGTTGTTTTTTTTTTTTACCCCCGAGACGGAGCCCAGGCTGGAGTGCAGTGGCACATAATCAGCTCACTCACCTGGTCTCAAGCGGACTTTCCTGCCTCAGCCTCCCAAGTAGCTGGGATTATAGGTGCCTGCCATTACACCCAGCTAGTTTTTGTATTTTTAATAGAGACGGGGTTTCACCATGTTGGCCAGGCTGGTCTCGAACTCTTGACCTCGTGATTGGCCCGCCTTGGCCTCTCAGACTGCTGGGATTACAGGCGTGAGCAACGATACCCAGTCAGTTTTTTGTATTTTTAGTAGAGATGGGGTTTCACCATGTTTGGCAAGGGTGGTCTTGAACTCCTGACCTCAAGTGATCCACCCGCCTTGGCCTCCCAAAATACTGGGATTACACATGTGAGCCATGGTGCCCGGTCTGATTTTACAGTCTTAATAATTTTACATTTTGAACTTCTCTTACATTGACCACCTCTTTCCATCCAGGTTCAGCTTCATCTCTTAACAACTCTTAATTGTCTTGCTAACTATGCTCTTGTTATAGTCAACTACTCATATTTTCATGCCCCTATGCTATCAGTGCACCAGTTTTTCAGATTGCCCCCAGCCTTTACATAGGTAGCTAGTGTCCCTAAAACACTTTTCTCCTTCTTCTCCAATTTCTACTTTGGCTTGGATAATTTTTACTCCTATTGCTCTCTCAACTCTCAGATTAAATGTGTCTGTTGGATAACCTGTCCATCTCCTGTGTTCCCACGACATTCGTAGCTTACTTTTATTATAAATATAGTCTCTTCAGGAATCTACTTCTGGTGCACTTTTTTTTTTTTGAGGCAGAGTTTTGTTCTGTTGCCCAGGCTGGAGTGCAGTGATGTGATCTAGGCTCACTGCAACCTCCGCCTCCCAGGTTCAAGCGATTCTCCTGCCTCAGCCTCCCAAGTAGGTGGGATTACATGCACCTGCCACCACGCCTGGCTAATTTTTGTATTTTTAGTAGAGACAGAGTTTCGTTGGCCAGGCTGGTCTCAAACTCCTGACCTCAGGTGATCCACCTGCCTTGGCCTCCCAAAGTGCTAGAATTATAGGCGTGAGCCACTGTTCCCAGCCACTTCTATTTCACTCTTGTAGGTTGCAGCCCTTTGAGGTCTTAACCCAAATTGACATGGGTTCACCCATTCACCTGATTCCTCTCCCAACCCAGATCCCTTTAGACTCTGGGCTGCAATCTCTGTTTACTTACCCACGAGAGACTGTCGAAAGCACTTTTCAGTCACTTCTTCCAGAATTGCTGAATGCAGGGCTGTCTTGATCTCTGTATTTCACCAGGGCCTGGCCTGGTAAGTCTTCAGTGTTTTGCAGTTCTTCAGTACCTTCAAGGAGATGTTTGCGTATTTTGTTCTACTTGTCTAGTTGATCAGCAGAAATAACTGGCTTTACTGACCCATTCTGCCATTACCAGAAGTGCAAACCCACTATATGATCTGATTTTTCAGGTTTTGAAATATTTAATTTTTTTTTTGCCACATCTGGCCTAGTAATCTGTTTTTAAAGCTATGGTTAAAGCAAATGAATAGCTTTCTTTATATAAGGTGAATGGAGAATTTGAAATAATCTAAATTCTGGTTAAAAAAAATTTTTCTCTGACTTTTATTTTAGGTTTGGGGGTACATATGCAGATTTGTTAACATCATGAAATTGTATGTCATGAGGTTTGGGTGTACAGATTATTTTGTCACCCAGGTAATAAGCATAGTACTCAATAGGAAGTCTTTTGATTCTCACCCTCCTCCCACCCTTCAAACTGAAGTAGGCCCCAGTGTGTCTTGTTCCTTTGTTTCTGTGTGTACCCAGTGTTTCGCTCCGACTTATAAGAGAGAACATGTGATATTTGGTTTTCTCCTCCTGCATTAATTCACTTAGGACCTGTGTTAATTCACATAGGACAGTGGCCTCCAGCTCTGTCCATGTTGGTGCAAAGGACATGATCTCCTTTGTTTTCATGGCTGCATAGTATTCCGTGGTGTATATGTACCACATTTTCTTTATCCAGTCCACCACTGATGGGCATTGTGATGGTCAATACTGGGTGTCAAGGTTATTGGATTGAAGGATGCAAAGTATTGGTCCTGGGTGTGTCTGAGGGTGTTGCCAAAGGAGATTAACATTTCAGTCAGTGGGCTGGGAAAGACAGACCCACTCTCAATCTGGTTGGGCACCATCTAATCAGCTGCCAGTGTGGCCAGAATATAAAGCAGGAAGAAAAACATGAAAAGACTAGACTGGCTTAGCCTCCCAGCCTAAATCTTTCTCCCATGCTGGATGCTTCCTGCCCTCGAACATCAGACTCCAAGTTCTTCAGTTTTGGGACTCGGACTGGCTTCCTTGCTCCTCAGCTTGCAGACGGCCTATTGTGGGACCTTGTGATTGTGTGAGTTGATACTACTTAATAAACTTCCATATATATATATATATGTATATATATATATATATATGTATGTATAAATCCTGTTAGATCTGTTCCTCTGGAGAACCCTGACAAATACAGATTTTGGTGGGAGTGGTTCTAGAGGAACAGAATATTAACGATGGAGTTTTTTCATTGGTTTTAGGGTTTCTGGAGTTGGTTGCTTAATATGAATAGACCCCATAATGGTAAGGATGCTACTTCTAATAGTATGGAGAACACTGATAGTCGTTGGCATGAACTGTTTAGATAGTTATGCAAAATAAATGCATTTGATGCCCCTGAGAGGCAAGGAGTTTAGTGACTCTATGCATAATACCTTTAACTATATGTGGAGGACCAAGGAGCATAATGAAGTTGGTTGGTTGCTCCTAAGTTCACTGGACAAAGTGATGAAAGAAAATGATGAACTCAGGGATTCTAACTGCCAGCTTCAGAAGCAGATCCTGAGCCTCAAATCTTCTAAGATGGCCCTGAATGAGAGTCTTATCTCCTGTAGAGAAAGAGCTGAAATTGTAGAAAAACAGACATAAGCTCTTATCATGTGCATGACTGACCTGCAGTGAAAGGCGGATGAACAGCCTCGCCAGGTGTCTACTGTTAAAGTGAGGTCATTGATGGGAAAGAATGGGACCCTGCAACTTGGAATGGGGACATGTGGGAGGACCCTGATGAAACTGGGGACACTAAGCTTGTAAATTCTGATGAACCTTTTTTGGCCAGAAGAAACAGCTTCCCCATTCCCAGTAGTGGCAACATCCCCCTCCCGACCCATGCTGCCATCAGCCTTTCCACCTTTGTCTGAGGAGATAAACCTTGCACTGCTGCCTGAGGCAACAGTGATGGCCTCCCCTGAGTCAGCTGCCAGGCAAGATGTTGATTCTCCTTAGGAGCCACCCCCAACACCCCTGTTTGCTTCTATAACTAAAGTCCCAGCAGGTCCCTAGAGGTGAGGTTGAGAGTGTGACCCATGAAGAGGTGCAATACACTTAAAGGAACTACTTGAGTTTTCTGATTTATATAAGCAGAAATCTGGAGAACAGGCATGGGAATGGAAATTAAGGGTGTGGGATAATGGTGGAAGGAACATAGAGTTGGATCAGGCTGAATTTATTGATTTGGGCCCACTAAGTAGGGTTTCTGCATTTAATGTTGTAGCCTGGGTAGTTAAAAAAGGTTCTAATAGTTTATGTGCTTGGTTAGCTGAAATATGAATTAAAAGATGGCACACTGTGAGTGAGCTGGAAATGCCTGATCTCCCTTGGTTTGATGTAGAGGAAGGGATCCAAAGGCTTAGGGAGATTGGGATGGTGGAGAGGATTAGTCACTTTAGACCTACTCATCCCGGCTGGGAGGGTCCAGAAGGTACACCCTTGACCAATGCTTTGCAAAATAAATTTATGAGGGCAGCACCTGCATCTTTGAAAAGCCCTGTAATTGCTCTTCTCTGTATGTCAGGTCTAACAGTGGGAACTGCAGTCACTCAAAGACAGAATTTAAATAAAATGGGAATAATTGGATCCCAAGGTGGCAGGGACCAAGTGGCAGCACTCAGCCGTCAAAGCCAGGGTCAGTGTAACTACCATAATGGACAGCAGAGGCAAAGCAGCAATCAGAATAGTCTGACTTGTGTAGAGCTCAGGCATCAGCTAATTACATTGTTCCTAGAAGTGAAATTGTAGGAAGCCTACTGCATTCCTACATAATTTATATAAGCTGAAAACTTCCAGGTTGAATGGACAAAAGATTAACTTGAATTATAAAAAGAGAGAATCATGACTTGAGCCACTTTACAGACTCAGAACCCCTTGAATGAAGGGGAGGCCGGGTCTCCTTTAGGAAGGACCCCACTACACTACCGACAATTTCTGCTATTAATCTTTCTCCCATCCTTCCCCATGGAGACATCCAGCGTTTTACCAGGGTAACTGTACACTGGGGAAAGGGAAATGATCAGACATTTTGGGGATTACTGGACACTGGCTCTGAGCTGATGTTGATTCCAGGGGACTCAAAACATCACTGTGGTCCTCCAGTTAAAGTAGGGACTTATGGAGGTCAGGTAATTAATGGAGTGTTAGATCAGGTCAAACTTACAGTGGGTCCAGTGGGTCCCCGGATTCATCCTGTCATTTCCCCAGTGCCAGAATGCATAATTGGCATTAACATACCTAGCAACTCGCAGAACCCTCACATTGGCTCCCTGACTGGTAGGATAAGGGCCATTATGGTGGTAAGGGCCGAATGGAAACCATGAGAGCTTTCTCTACCTAGGAAAATAGTAAATAAAAAACAATATTGCATCGCTGGAGGGATTGTGGAAATTAGTGCCACCATCAAGGATTTGAAAGATGCAGATGTGGTGATTCCCTTCACATCCCCATTCAACTCTCCTATTTGGCCTGTGCAGAAGACAGATGGATCTTGGAGAATGACAGTGGATTATTGTAAGTTTAACCAAGTGGTGACTCCAATTGCAGCTCTGTATCAGATGTGGTTTCATTGCTTGAGCAAATTAACATGTCTCCTGGTACCTGGTGTGCGGCCATTGACTTGGCAAATGCCATTTTCTCCGTTCCTGTCCATAAGGCCCACCAGAAGCAATTTGCCTTCACTGCCTCAGGGGTATATCAACTCTCCAGCTTTGTGTCATAATCTTATTTGGAGAGAACTTGACTGCTTTTTGCTTCTACAAGATATCACACTGGTCCATTACATTGATGACATTCTGCTGATTGGATCCAGTGAGCAAGAAGTAGTAAACACACTGGACTTATTGGTGAGACGTATGTGTTCCAGAGAATAAATTCGACTAAAATTCAGGGAACTTCTACCTCAGTAAAATTTTTAGGGGTCCAGTGGTGTGGGGCCTGTCAATATATGCCTTGTAAGGTGAAGGGTAAGTTGTTGCATTTGGCCTCTTCTGCAACCAAGAAAGAGGCACTGGCTGGGTGTGGTGGTTCATGCCTGTAATCCCAGCACTTTGGGAGGCCAAGGCGGGTGGATCACTTGATGTCAGGAATTCGAGACCAGCCTGGTCAACATGGTGAAACTTCGTCTCTACTAAAAATACAAAAATTACTGGGGTGTGGTGTGATGTTGGGTTGTTAATATGAGCTAATTTTTTGATGTGGGTGTTTAGCGCTATAAACTTTCTTCTTAACACTGCTTTAGCTATGACCCAAATATTATAGTATGTTGTATCTTTGTTTTCATCAGTTTCAAGGAATTTCTTGATTTCTGCCTTAATTTCATTGTTTACCCAAAAGTCGTCCAGGAGAAGATTGGTTAATTTTCATGTAATTATAGGATTTTTTGAGAGCTCTTGATACTGATTTCTATTTTTATTGTGCTGTAGTTCGAGAGTGTAATTGTTAAGATTTTGGTTTTTAAAAAATTTGTTGAGAATTGCTTTATCTCATATTGTGTGGTTAGGTTTAGAGTATGTACCATGTGCCTCTGGGAAGAATACATACACTGTTGTTGTTCGGTGGAGTGTTCTGGGGATTTCTGTTAGGTCCGTTTGGTCAAGTGTTGAGTTTAGGTCCCAAACATCTTTGTTAGTTTTCTGCCTTGAAGATATGTTTAATCCTATCAGTGAAATGTTAAAGTCTCCCACTGTTATTATGTGGTTATCTAAGACTCTTTGTAGGTCTCTAAGAACTTGTTTTTTGAATCTGGGTGCTCCAGTGTTGGGTTCACATATATTTAGGATAGTTAAGTCTTCTTGTTGAATTGAATATATCACTATGTAACGCCTTTCATTTTTTTTTTTTTTTTTTTTTGAGACTGGGTCTTGCTCTGTTTCCCAGGCTGGTGTGCAGTGGCGCAATTTCGGCTCACTGCAAGCTCTGCCTCCTGGGTTCACGCCATTCTCCTGCCTCAGCCTCCCGAGTAGCTGGGACTACAGGCGCCCGCCACCATACCCAGCTAACTTTTTTTTGTATTTTTAGTAGAGACGGGGTTTCACTGTGTTAGCCAGGATCATCTCGATCTCCTGACCTCGTGATCCACCCACCTTGACCTCCCAGAGTGCTGGGATTACAGGCGTGAGCCACCTCGCCCAGCCTATGTAATGCCTTTCTTTGTCCTTTTTGATCATGTTGGTTTAAAATCTGTTTTGTCTGAAATAAGAGAAACCTGCACACACAAAACCTTTTTAGTTGAAGTATAACACAGGTATACAAGTTATAAGTGTATGGCTGAATGAATTTCACAAAGTTAGTATACCCATGCAACCAGCTCCCAGAGCAAGAAACAGAACATTACCAAGATCCAAAAAGACTTTCTTGTGCCCTCTTCTATTCATTAGCCCCCTAAAGATAATCCCAATCATGACTTCTAACAGCATAGATTAGTTTTTCCTGTTTGAGCTTTAATACAAATATATAATATAGAATGTACTATTACCTCTGACTTCCTTTGCTCAATGTTATGTATGTGAGATTTATCCATATTGTAGTTTAGGTTTTATTTTAATTTATTGTAGGTGGAGAGATTAGATCAAGAAAGTGGCACATATGTTCCACCTCCAAACAAATCTGGAGAAAAGCATAGCTCAGTAGTCACAGTAAATGGGTGTTTTAGATGTGGGGAATTCCAGGCTCAGTTTCAACATATACAAGGAATGGAAAGGGGGCCTGGGATAATCTTCAGCGGGATTGTTAAGGGAACTATACTTAGCTACTTAACATGTTAAATCCTCCCCCATCTCAGTTTGTGGCATTGGCTTAACAAATAACTTTATTGAGATATAATTTACATATAATTCAATTCACCGGCATTGGTTTATTGACTAAAGTTGTAAATGTGGATATTGGGGGCTAAAGGACCTGGGATTTTTTTCCAGGTAGCTGCTACTGTCCTCTAGAAAAAAATGGGAAGCTTTTACAACTACAATAGGTGCCACATGTCCTGCCCCTCCTCCTATATTTACCAGAATCAGGTCACAGTAAAAATAAACAGAAGGATAGAAATTCTCAAGTACAGAAGTGCTCAGGGCTGGGTGCAGTGGCTCATGATTATAATCCCAACACTTTGGGAGTCTGAGGAGGGAAGATTGCTTGAGCCCAGGAGTTTGAGACCAGCTTGGGCAACATAGGGAGGCCCCATTTCTACAAAAAAAGCCCTTTTAATTAAAAAAAAGTTATCAGGCCGTGCGCAGTGGCTCACACCTGTAATTCCAGCACTTTGGGAGGCCGAGGTGGGTGGATCACTTGAAGTCAGGAGTGCGAGACCAGCCTGGCCAACATGGTGAAACCCTGTCTCTACTAAAAATACAAAAATTATCGGGTTGTAGTGGCAGGTGCCTATAATTCCAGCTACTTGAAGGCTGAGGCAGGGGAATCACTAGACCTGGGAGGTGGAGGTTGGAGTGAGCTGAGATCGTGCTACTGCACTCCAGCCTGGGTGACACAGCGATACTCCATCTCAAAAAAAAAAGTGATCAGACTACCAAGTTTCACCAAATACTTGAGGAAAATCAATACTGTGAAAAAAGAAGTACCAAACTTAAGAAATAAAACTAATACTGAGAAATCAGAGTTAACATAGCAAGCAGAGAACGATTTTTAAAGCAAACATATTCTCATAGATTTGACAATGGAACATCCTTGACTATGAAGCAGAGATCTTGAATATTAAAAATATAATTATTAAGATGAAGAACTCAACATCTGAGCTAAATATCAGAATGGTACAGTCAAAGATCAAATTAGCTACCAGAGTAAGCTGTGAAAGTCTTTAAGAACATAGAGAAAAGACCAAGGAAATAGAAATAGTGAGAAAAAAGGGCACATGGAATATAGATTCAGGAATTTAATATCTGTCTAATAGGAATTTCAGTTAGAGAAAAATGAAGGGAGGAAATAAAGGAGTCAAATAAAAGTTTCCCAGAGCTGGAAATGACAAAAGGCCTCAGATTGAAACAATCCATCAGCTGGAAGTAGAATAAATTATAAAAGGCCTACACCTAAATACATTCTGGTGAAATTTGAGAAGACAAAGGATAATGAGAAAATTCCAAAAGCTTTCAGACAGAAAAAGAGAGGTTGTCTACGAAGCAATAATCACATCTTTTATTGTAGCACAATCTTCGCAGGCAATGAAACAACACTTTCAAAGATAAAAAGAAAATGATTTTGTAACCAATTAGAGTACTATACCTACCCAAAGTAACATTTAGGTGGGAGGGTAAAATAAAGATGTGCAAGGCCTTAAGGTTTCCCATGTGAGGTATTTCAGGTGAATTGTGGATTGTAGAAAATGTTCCTTCCCTTCCTTGTCTGAGCAAAGATTTTTTTAAATTTATGATTTAACTAACTAAGGATATAAATGTTATCACAAATGAGTTGGTTACACAGAGCAGATCCGAAACAGCATCTGTTCAGTGCATCTTTCCATGGCTCTCAGGTTCTTAATGGGATATATAACTGCTGGAGATGAGGTCCAGCCAGAACAAGGTCCTGTGGATGTGGGAAAACTCAAGTCTTGCTAAGCTTTTGTCCTTTTATATATTTAGGGCTGAGGTGACCATTTAGAAATAACTTAAGCCATGTGTTTCTATTAGTGTAAGCAAATACTAAGTTCTCTTGATTCTTTTTTTTTTTGAGACAGGGTTTTACTCTGTCACCCAGGCGGGAGTGCAGTGGCATTATCTTGGCTGACTGCAATCTCCGCCTCCTGGGTTCGAGCGATTCTTGTGCCTCAGCCTCCCGAATAGCTGGGATTATAGGCGCATGCCACCACAACCAGCAAATGTGTGTATTTTTAGTAGAGATGGGGTTTCACCATGTTGGCCAGGCTGGTCTTGAACTTCTGACCTCAGGTGATCCACCTGCCTCAGCCTCCCAAAGTGCTGGGATTATAGGCATGAGCCACCGTGCCCAGCCTTTCTTGATTCTTTTTATTTTTCCCAATAAGTATAAGTGCTAGGACTCTTGATTCTTAACCAAAAGACAGTATTGCCAAGGACACATCCTCTGAGTAGAAAAAGCAGTTGGTTCCCAGTGTTCCTGAGCTTCTTGTTTCACAGACATCTATTTTTTTCCCACAGTCCTCATCTCTTAGCTCTTATCTGGGAGACTTTTGTACTGACTTTGATTTGAAGACATCGTAAATCCAGTTCTCCATTTTTCTCCTATTAAATAGTGATTAGAGGCTGCGTTCCTGCAAAACAAATCTATTACCACATAGGAGGTAAAAATAAAACTCATAAAATAGTAAAAAAAGAAATCTAAGGATGAGGAAGAAATGGTTACGGGAAATAATGGTGAAGAATGCCAGTCAAACAAAATAGTTAAGTTCAAGTAATAGTTGATTCATTAAGTCAAACAATTTAATAATCTAGAACTGAACCCTCAGATGGTAGAACATGTGTTGGAGTAAAAGTGGATGGTAGGCAGCAGGGAAGGCTATAAATACTGATACTGATGGAGATACTTTGGCCAATGAAATTGTATTCCTTTATTAATGCTGTGTGAGATAAGAAAAAAGGGTATTCCTTCAAAATTTAAGGTTAACTATAAGAAGTATGGAAATAGGCTGGATGTTTTCCAAACCTTTAGAGTAAAAACATGGAAAAGAAAATGAATCCGAAACAAAAAGGCAAAAAAGTTAGAGTAGCAACAATAGGTGTGGTAAATTGAAAAACATAGGAAAAATAACATGAGGGCAGGAATAACTTTTAAAAGATTAGTAATCACAACAAATGTGTTTGTTGCGAGAAGTCAGGGACCCTGAACAGAGGGACTGGCTGAAGCCGCGGCGGAAGAACATAAATTGTGAAGATTTCATGGACATTTATTAGTTCCCCAAATTAATGCTTTTATCATTTCTTATGCCTGTCTTTACTGCAATCTCTGAACATAAATTGTGAAGATTTCATGGGCACTTATCACTTCCCCAATCAATACCCTTGTGATTTCCTGTGCCTGTCCTTACTTTAATCTCTTAATCCTGTCATCTTCTTCATAAGCTGA
Source organism: Piliocolobus tephrosceles (assembly GCF_002776525.5). NCBI lineage: Eukaryota > Metazoa > Chordata > Mammalia > Primates > Cercopithecidae > Piliocolobus > Piliocolobus tephrosceles. Next base: position 13,079,162 of record NC_045439.1, on the reverse strand, counting down.
GGAGGATATATGTCACCTAAGGACCCTGTGATGATTGCGTCAGCCGCACAAATTGTTTGTAGAGCATGTGTGTTTGAACAATATGAAATCTGGGCATCTTGAAAAAAGAACAGGATAACAGCGATGTTCAGGGAACACCAGAGATCAGACTTCTGGCCACCAGTGAGCCGGACAGAACAGAGCCATATTTCTCCTCTTTCAAAAGCAAATAGGAGAAATATCGCTGAATTCTTTTTCTCAGCAAGGAACATCCCTGAGAAAGAGAATACTCCCTGAGGGTAGGTTTATAGATGGTCCCCTTAAGGCATGCCATCTTTTATGATTGAAGCCGAAGGGATGAAATAAGCCCCGGTCTCCTATCGCGCTCCCAGGCTTATTAGGACGAGGACATTCCCGTCTAACAAATTTTGGTCAGACAGGTTGTCTTCTCTCAAACCCTGTTTCCTGATAAGATGTTATCAATGACAATGCGTGCCCGAAACTTCATTAGCAATTTTAATTTTGCCCCATCGGTGGTCCTGTGATCTCGCCCTGCCTCCACTTGCTTTGTGATATTTTATTACTTTGTGAAATATGTGATCTCTGTGACCCACACCCTATTTGTGCACTCCCTCCCCTTTTGAAAATTGCTAATAAAAACTTGCTGGTTTTACAGCTCGGAGAACATCACAGATCCTGCCAACAGGTGATGTCTCCCCTGGACACCCAGCTTCAAATTTCTCTCTCTTGTGCTCTTTCCCTTTATTTCTCAAACCAGCTGAGACACCTAGGAAATAGAAAAGAACCCACATAACCATCGGGAGTGTGTTCTCCCGATATATGTTGACTCTTTGTCTTGGCAAGCCCATCTATCTTAAGCAGTGGTAAAGGCAGGTAGACTAATCTAGACAACAGGCTGCCTAATTTACTCTGTTCAGCTCTGACTTGGAAAAAGTGACCATTTGCCTTCCTATAGTCCATGATTTCTTCTATGGATGGAAATAGTTGGAATAGAGAAGAAGTCAATATGGACACAATAGCTGCATAATTGATTACAATGACCTGATCAGAGTCAATGTGAGAGGCAACAGGAGCACAGCATCCCAGTGAGACAGGATTGAATTTATACATTTATGTAAAATCCAAAACTCCCTCCTTTTTTTTTTTTTTTAACATTTATTAATGTTTATTATGTTTTTATATACTGATTGCAGTGCACCGAGTCATTTAGTTCTTGTAACAACTCTATGAGGAAGGTGACATTGTTACCTTCATTTTATACATGAGAAAATAAAGGCCAGAAGTTGGGTATTCTGTATTAGATTACATGGCTGATCAAAGGCAGAATCAAGATATAAGTCCACAAATCTGGTTACAGAGCCCTCTCTAAGTCACTATATATTATATTCACTCTGCTATGAAAGATGTACCTTGCTGTACTAGCTATCCCATGTTTGGCTTAATATTTTCAATGACAAAACCATGCCTATAGGTCTTCCCCATGGTGGCTACAATTTGCATTCATTTTCTCTTGGTCAGTGGTTGGGCGTTTTTTTTTTTTTTTTTTTCATCTTTAAATTTCTATTTAATGAAGACTTGTTTGCTATAATTATTGATAGAGAATGGTCTTTAACAGTTTCTATTCATTTTGTACTCATTGAGAGGGCCTTATACAAAATAATGTCCATTGAAACAACTAACCAGAAGTCATAGTTCATATATTGTAGGGTCATATGTTTTGAATGACATATTAAGGACTATAGATTGAAAAGCATTACTTATATGGGAATGAACATGATTTTATAGTTACTTAAAATTTGCTTACTTTAAACTTTTACTTAATTGAAATTTATACTACTCCTACTTCCAAAACTGATTTGGAGCATCTTATGTTCTCATGGCATATTTTGCCTCTCTTTTTTTTTTATTTTTTTTTTTATTTTATTATTTTTTTTATTATACTTTCAGTTCTAGGGTACATGTGCATAACGTGCAGGTTACATATGTATACATGTGCCATGTTGGTGTGCTGCACCCATCAACTCGTCAGCACCCATCAATTCATCATTTATATCAGGTATAACTCCCCAATGCAATCCCTCCCCCCATCCCCTCCCCATGATAGGCCCCAGTGTGTGATGTTCCCCTTCCCGAGTCCAAGTGAGCTCATTGTTCAGTTCCCACCTATGAGTGAGAACATGCGGTGTTTGGTTTTCTCTTCTTGTGATAGTTTGCTAAGAATGATGGTTTCCAGCTGCATCCATGTCCCTACAAAGGACACAAACTCATCCTTTTTTATGGCTGCATAGTATTCCATGGTGTATATGTGCCACATTTTCTTAATCCAGTCTGTCACTGATGGACATTTGGGTTGATTCCAAGTCTTTGCTATTGTGAATAGTGCCGCAATAAACATACGTGTGCATGTGTCTTTGTAGTAGAATAATTTATAATCCTTTGGGTATATACCCAGTAGTGGGATGGCTGGGTCATATGGTACATCTAGTTCTAGATCCTTGAGGAATTGCCATACTGTTTTCCATAATGGTTGAACTAGTTTACAATCCCACCAACAGTGTAAAAGTGTTCCTATTTCTCCACATCCTCTCCA